>NC_142527.1:2895200-3035200 GCF_964205215.1 Stylophora pistillata
ATACTGTTCATTATAAATATTCTATGGCACTAACATGGAGATTTTGTTTAATAATCAAGAGCTTCAGTTCAAGATCACTCCTTAATTCTTGTGGCTTTTGTGTTTGATTTTTCCACATCTTGAAAATCAAGTTGTTAATTCCCATATTTTTTCGAGAAATCATTAAAAAGATGCTTCACAAGCCCTACTTGGGGTCAATTATAATTACTAATCAACAATGAAATCTTACTTTCTCAAAGTCAAGGTTACAAACCTTACATAACAGTTAGCTGTACTCAGCAATAAAAAAAAGTACTTTTTTGTTATGTTACATGCACGAATGACCAACAAATGTCCGCTAACAAAGCATATATGAAAATAGACTCCCGAGTACGATATATGGCACGCAACAAAAATGTAACAATAAGCAGTTACCCATTTTAACTATTATTTAATTAGTTTTACATTGTCTAATTTACTTAGGTTAAAGATTAAGTTAAGCAGTTCATAGAGCAGGCTTACAATCCTTCATGCCGTGTAAGTGTTTGTCGTCTTGATCAACTTCCAATTCCAACATCCGCCGACTGAAGACCACAGCGCTTGGCTTTCTTGATTTATCGCATTCTTTCCTTGTACACAAACTCTTCCAGAGGACTCCATAGTAAACTCTGTATTCTCTATTTTCTTCCTCTCTCGACTATCGTCTCTTTCATCTCTTTCTTCTCTCCGGATATCGCAAGGTCAAAAGGTCATAGCCTTGTCACATCATAGCTTCCACAAGTTCAGTCAGCAAGCCACGAGGGTAAGCCCTCGGGCAAATCTCCTTTGTACTTCTCACAAGCCAGCTTTTATACATTTACTTTAGTTATCTAGAATGTTCTATTACTATTTATAGCGTATTACAAGTTGTACTATTTTTGGAAACTGCTGAGTCACATGAAAGAAGTTTCTGGAATATTACAGATTATAGATAATTCTAGAAAAGTCTGAGATTGCGTGACAGATTCAGTAAAAATAATTCGATCCTCATAACAGTTAGCAGTTGTAAGACCCACAAACTGCAGAAATTTTAATAATGAATACCTAGACAATGCTTCAACAGATACTCTTTTCATAAACAAGTGTCTGTCCAAGGCAATTATTTAGTTGAGCATGGAAAATGAGTTAACAACTGTCAGGGTAGAAAACAACAACTTACAATTAGATGGATTGCAACTTTCTAAAGTGTACATTGGAAAACAAAGTAAAAGACTAGGTGACTAACTTGAAAGATACAGTCTAAAATGTCTGCCCCAGATAACAAAACTTAAGACAATTTACATTTTTACTAGACTTCGAGAACGTCACTCGTCCATGTACTATACGCATACGTCAGATCTAAATCCTTGTCTCAGAATAAATACAACCTTTTTAAAAACAGCGGATATGTTTCGAAGAATTGAGGTTTATTTCCACGTTTCATGGAAGGGTAACCGTCCTACAATACATTTCAGAAGCAAAGTTGTAAAAGAAATCTCACGGCCTGAAGAGTTTCCTGTTGTGACTTAAGATAACTTGGACTATACAAGTGCCTTTAGTTTTCAAAATTTCTATGATAATCACTGGCAATTCTGTCCAAATATTGAATTCTCTGGAGTCAATTTTAGTAGTAACTAGTTTCCAACTTTAGTATTGATGGCGTTGGTATCTAAAAAAAACATTTTGAACTAATGATCAACATAACGGCAACTTAGGTCACATATGCTTACTTAGTCTGTAAAGTAGTCGAAAAGGAAATTTGATGATAGAAACATTTTTTCATTCTTCCCCTATTTTCAGGAGGTAAACTCGCCAAACAATTTTATCACATCGCGGTATTATGAAAGGGAAGTGATTGATGATTACGCAAATGGACCGAAACATGTTTTCCGTAAAAGCAGTATTATACCAACAAAAAGTCACGACAGACCGAAACTCTTGATATATTGAACACAAAGACGAGGACGGCGACACTCTGGCGTCTAAACTGTATTTCAGTGTTAACAGTATAGCGGAAATGCATGAAAAAAATGTTGTTGCTACTTTGCTTGTATTTGGAGTTAGTTATTAGCAACCGACTCCGGAGATCATAAGTACAATATTGCTACAAGAACTCTTAACAGTTCACTTATAGAAATAACACCGCTTTTTTGATGTTATCAGCCGAGCTAAGACAAAAACAAGGAAAAGATACGAAAATAAACTCTTTAACACTATAAAACGACCGATCAACAATTCTGTCGGAGACTAGAAAGTGAAAAAGACTGACTTTCCGATCGGAGGTATGGTAATATGGAAAATGCGTCCCAGGTGTTTGAAAAATTCAGGGTGAATCATGTCAGATTTTAATGCTCACCTTTCCAAAATAAGCTGCCCAGTGTATAGGTGTCCACATTAGAAATTGATCCCGGGCATTAATTGCGCTAACAACTGCCAACCTATCTCCTTGAATGGTCAAGTATGTCAAACTAAGTATATCGCCATCTCGACAAGCTCTATGTACTGGAGGAAGCGGGTATTCTGACCATGGGCAGCGCAAAATACACTCGTTGAGCTGTTGCTTTGTTTGAAATCCACACTCTGCTCCCATATTCAACGCTAAAGACTTCAGATAAAGCGCAAGAACGAGGGTAATGCGTAAAATAAGAGTTAACACTAAAAACAAAATTACATTTGTACACACTACTGAAAATCCCGCCGCAAGGAGAAACCTGCCAACCATGCGGTGAGACAGAAGTCAATCTTCTGACAAGACACCAATCAGATAGCAGCAATATTCTCAGTTAACCAATTGGAACAGCGGAGGGAAGGAGAACCATTTGAAAGTTTTAGTTGGATTGTCTACATCCGGGAGACGTCTTATTTTGATTATCGTTACTTCCTGTCATAAATTTTATATCACCGGCCTAAGCGAGTTGAATTTAGGAGGGAGTTTTCAAAAGGCCTCACTGGAGAGCACCAAAGCTCGGTATTTTGACGAAACTAACCATGTCAAGCTGCGATAACACGATCGGAATAACGGACTCGACCAATATATCTACGAAGTAAGTTGTCTTTAGCTTTTTCAAACGGTTTTCTACGAAGCAGACCTGCTCTCCGCGTACGAAATGTCCTTTTCGCCTGTTTTGACCTTTGTGTATTGTCTTCTGTCTGTTTAACAGATTTAAGCAAAGGTTCTTTTTATTTATCAGACATTGTTAATGTTTGGATATTAGTTTGAGGGAGTTTTAATGGTCAAAGAATGTTTACTTTATACTTTGCTTGTTCGATTTCTCGCTCGGGTACATTTTGTGTGTAGTTTATGTAAATTCAATTTGTCATTGTGATGAAGATCTCTTACAAAGCGTTGAATTCTGAAGTTGTATGGCACTTGCTAGCTCGATAAAACACTCAGAACATATCTTAAATACACATTCAACTCTTCGATGCTTCAAATTTTGGATTAAGTAGATGCATTTATGCGGAAAACCTTGCCGCGTTTTCTTTGCGTACATGCTGTTCTTTCATAATACAACTTGAATAGAGCGATTTATTCTGCCGCTGGAAAAATAGATCTGTTTGATTTTTCGAAGTAAAACAGTACGCCCCATTTAGTTATGTTTGAAGGAAACTCTATCGTCCTCGTTAGTTCTACTTTTTTCATTTGAACGCTCGCTATATTTAAAGCAATTTTTTTTACCGCGTGTATTTGAAAGGCGGATCCACGAAGCCATAAATTATTAACAGCCTCAAGGCAAATTTTGACATCTCACGGGTTTTGCTGAGTATCACGCCGAAATTTAGTCAGTAATTGTGTTATCTGTTGCTGTAAAAAGCTGTTAGATGTTAATACTAAATTTATGGGCCAAGATCGTTCGAAATATGACTTCTACAAGGCCAAGGCAAACACCTCTTACAATGAAGCGTGAAGGTGATCAAAGCGAAAGTTTCTATTCAGTATTAAATTTGAATTAAAATGTATGGCATTTGAAGACATTTACCAGCTTATTTGTAGACGTCTTTCACGATTTTGCTATTTCAAGATGCGAAAAACTTGTTGGGTTTAATTTATTTGACTGTCCAAAGTTTCCAGTGAAACAAGAGATCACCGCTCAGTTTCGTCTGTCTCGCTGAAATCACACGATGTCACCAATGCAAGCAAATGCAAATTTGTTGCTGTTCGATTCAATAAAAATAACACAAAGGAGTGTTGTAGACCTGTTGTAAAGGTTATGTAATGTAAAGTTTGGCCTTTTTATAACATCACGTACAAACATTGAATACTTATTCGAGAGGAAAATGAGAAGGGCAGACTAAAAGATTAATCCTTATCATATTTACTCTCCAAATAAAATCCTTCGACTCCTCATTACAAAATGTAAACGTTCACATTTCATCGTCTATGAAACACACAAGTATTGATGAAATTGACAGTAAGGTAAATAAAATTAATTTCCACTGCAAATGTAGCATCGTTTCAGTGTTATCGCGCACTTTCAGTTTGTGAAGTTGATCACTTCGTTACTTCCTTAGAAAGAAGTTGTTTTCCTAAAATCGTGCTGCTCATCGAAAATAATCTTATTGCTGTGTTGTGTTCTTAGTGTGACGTGCGGGTCAGCTCAAAATGGTGTCTGCCCTTTTAATTACGTTGATCTAGAGAGGTCGTTGATATTGTTTTTTAATGATGTTTTATCAAGGAAATTCGCTCTCGAGTCCTCATTCTAATATCATGACTGATATTTTTTCTGTTGGTTTACAAGTTATTTACAACAGAAGTTTCCTTGATAGGTACTTTAAAAACCTCATAAAAAGCAGTTACTATATGATTAATTATCATGAACAGATTATGCAAAATATCTTCATTTGCAGTTAATTTAGATTGATTAGTGATGCTGGGCACAATTTGAATCTACTGATAGATAAACGTTTTTTTTTTTGGAATAAAGTAAAGGAACTCCGGTATTCTAACATGTAGGTGTCAAGTATTTATAAATGTTCTTTATTTAAACACCAATTTTGGTTCGTGGGGTGTGAAATTTCAATTTTCACATGCTTTGGAAGTACTTGGCTGTGTAATGCTCTCAAACAGTGTCACCTATTTAAGGGATAGTCACAAGATAAGCAGGCTTTTCTTGACCTTTGAGGTTTTAAAAGTTTTGAAAAGATTTCATAGTATACCTCTGCAGGCTCCTCAGGAATTTGCCTTTTCCAACAATTTCAGTTTTTTGTTTTGTTTTTTGTTTTTTCACTGCTAAATATTTACTTTTTTGCATATGAATTTTAAAATATTTGGTAAAAACCTCACTTGTACCTGCTTCACATAGATGTGGTTTTTCATCTCCAAAGGTCACCGAGAAATGCTATAAGAATTAGCTTGGTGAAACTGAAAACTCAGAAAGTCAATTTTGCCTTTACTTCACATATTTTGTGAACAGGTACAACAGAATACAAGAGGGTATTTCCTGTTGGGTGGAAATAATTTTAGAGCTCAGGGCTTGAAAATAAAATGAGATTAATAGGTCCAAATGAAATAGGATTTGATAAGAAATGAGACAGATGGTTTGAAGTAATTTTATTCACCCAGACCTTTGACATATTTGGCAAGAAACATTTCTTGCAGTTAGTGGGAATACGCAACTTGGAATGGGGAAATTGAAAACAAATTAGATTTTTTTTTTTAACTTTCATCACAAGAATAATTGGTCACTAAGCTATTAACTGCAATACTGCAAGTTATGTGCAATCAAATAATTCAATGAGCTTTATTTTATTATTCTTACAACAGAGTTCTTGCACCTCCTGGTGGGAAAACATCCATCAGTATCTTTGGAGGTGATGCACCTGAGCCACCTGCCTCCAGGAAAGAAGTAAATGCCTGCCAAGCAGCTCGCAACAAATCAAATGTCTTTGCATCAGCTGGCCCTGCTTCTGACACAGCAGCTGATCACCATAAGCAAAGTCAACAGAGAAGGCAACATTCCAGTGTGTTTGGTGAATCAAACCAACCTGCACCAGTAGCCAAACCTTTTGAGCCTGAGCCACGAAAGCCTCACACAGTGAACCCTCACCAAGAGGCACGACAAAAATCATCACTTTTTAAGGAGCCTACAGAACCAGCTAAACCACCACCAAGGAAGGGCACTGACATCATTGCAGGGCGTGGCCAAGATGAACCTGCTCCTACCTCAGTTAAAGTTCATGCTCCTCCTGGTGGAGTTTCACACATCTCTTTTGGTTAATATTCTATTCATTTGAGACTTGTCACATTTTTTTTATCTTCATTCTTATTTTGTTACCATTAGTCCAATGTATTCAGTGTTCCTATGCCCAATACATGGTTAAATCAGAACTGTAAAATTTAAATTCAAGGTAATTGTAAAGCAAGCATTTCTTTTGAAGAAGCAGTTCTCTTCTCATGCAATTTTTGTCACAACAGCTCCTATCTTTTAAGTTAAGTGCAAGTATTTAAGTATTGTATGTTCACTTCTCATCTTCAAAATTTCCTTAAGTGTATTTCTTGAGTTACTTTCTGTTAGACATTTTTTGCAGTAGGTAGAAGTAACTCTGTGCACTCATTTCCTTTTATTTCCTTGTAAATTATTGTTAATATTGTTGTCATTGTGAAGGGGCATTTTTTAAATTATCATTTTTAAGTATAGCCTGCTGATGTTTTGTCATGTAGGGTGTAATTTATTGCAAAGTTCAGGGAGGATTTAACATTTGTAGATGAAATTTTACTGAGCAGTAATCTGTGTGTAAAGCTGTTGAACATTGTTTGAGGCATCAAGATCATACAATTTTTGTTCAAAAATTTTGACAAACTGACAACATAGGGCATCTGATTCTTAAGTAGGTTGTTTCCTCTTAATGATATTATGTCAACATTGTGTGTTCTACTTAGCAGGCATAACTGAGTTGTTTCTAAGGGGGGACACATGCTTTGTAGCAACCTTTGTTCAGAAACATCGAAGTGCCCTGAGAGCCTGCTACATCATTTTATGCAAATCACACCTCCAAATATGTTATTGAGGTGAAATGTACACTGTAAATTTAGTCAAAGTGTTGTGTCGTGGTTTTAAAGTGGAGAGCAGTTTTTAAGTTTTTGTGTCTTGAAATGAACCAAAGTTAAATGATATTTAGTTCTGTATATTTGTCATAGGTCCATTTGCACTCTAGGATCTTAAAGACAGTAGAACCATGCTAACTGAAATTAGGTTAACTCAAACTCCTTTTCAACTCAAACAAAATTTGATTTTGCCTAGATTTTTCAGTTGTTTACTATCAGCTAACTATAACTCAAACTTGGTTTACTTGGACTAATTTTACTTTCTCCATGCACAAATTTACCCTGATAGCTTGAACTTAAAATGTTGGTCATTAACCGTCAAACCTCCCAAGCTGTAAAACACTTGACTTTAACTTCCATAATTAATCATCCTTATCAAAAAGTTCATATAAAACTAATCACTTGTATCAAAATGTGTATTAAGTGTGCAAGAATGATAAAGAACATGATTCTTTGTTAATTATTAACAGGATACTTTGCAGTTAACCCCAAAAAATTGAACCCGTACCAACTTAAACTATTTTTTGTTGGTTTTGAAAGTTTGAGTCAGCAGGGTTCTACTGTAGGTAATTAGCAAAGTAAGATGTAACAATATATTTAATATTTTAAAACAGAAAACCATAGCCAATCAGTTCTAGCAACTAAAATGTAGTTGTAGTGTCTGATCTTTGGGCTTAAAGAAAAAACTTTCCTGCTAGGCTATTGATAGCACAATTCCATTCAAGATGGCATGGTGTATTTCAGATTGTATGAAGCTGCAACCTTAACTTGCTTGTTGTAGCAGAAATGTGCATTTAGCTTTTTGTGTGGATTTGTTATACTCTTTTTAGTGAGTATGATATTCAGGGAAAAAACTACAGTAATGTATTCTTGTTATGACAACATTAAATGAAGGATACTTAATCACCTTTGTACCTCACTTTTTAGAATTAGTGGTGAAGTTCATTTGTAATCTTTTTTCAGCATCGATGAACAGCAATCCTAGATTTCTGTGCGAAAACTGTGCCTCCACAGTTGCCAAATTTAGTCTACTCTGCAGATCTGCAGAATGTTGGTGCTGCATGTATAGTTGCCTTCAATCCCCCTAGAAGTAATGGGAATAGCCGAATGGGAAGGTGACTGATTTGCACTTCGTTTTTTTATAGTTTTGGCGCCAGAGCGTTGTCCCAGGGAGTCTTGGGACCAACACCTCTTTTTATTTAAAGTCGCGAAGAATCCAATATTCAAATAACGGTCAGCCAGAGATCACGAAAAGATCTAAAAGATGTATGGAATGCCCTACGAATTGTAAGTTAAATTTCGTTAAAAACTCTCAAATGTTATTCAATATTTAAAGAAATCTGTATTTGTTTTTTAGTTTGACTTGCTTCCTCTGGCAACCAGTACAAAAATAAACGGCAACCATACATCAGAAACCTTCAAAGCTACAGTAACGCTTCAAAATGAAAGCGCGAATCAGTGACTGTGCATGCAGGGCATTGAATGTCATGCAACACTCCATTAAAAAATCAGTTTTGAGCATTGGCTTATATCGCGGTGAGCATGTGTGACTTCCTGAGGTACAGCTACAGAAAAGACTTCCAAACCTGTACCTACTGATCTGAGCCACTTTCTGCTGGGCGCGTTATCTAGTTAAGAGAGTTATGTTACCAAGCTTATTCATACGCAGCCGAAATTTGACCGGTTTTACGCGCAATCACGTTTTTCTGTAGATGTCATGAACTGGTTCTGTAAATCTTGACAGGACACTAGATTTTTGTAGTTATACCCAAAAGCAAGGCACATCACGGTACAGAGAAGGATAACTGTTACACCTGATCAGTTTACCTGGCCTCGATCTTTCTGCTTCATTTTCATCCGGCTTGGCTAGATTGAGCCGTCTTCATCAAACATTAGATGGTCAAGCTTCTTCCCAGCCGTAGTTATCATTAAGAATTCTGAGCATCGTCGAAGATCCCTTCTTTCCTTTTATTTACATTTCCAACTCGAATCGAATGGAACCGTTAAAGTTTAACCTCCAGCTGGGGTGTGGTCAAAACCTGGCCTAGGCCATGGCCTACCCTGTGGCCTACCCTATGGCCTACCGGTGGTCAGATTTTTAAAAGGATAGCACTGCTGGAAACCTCTCAACGATTTCCTGAGTACTGTCTTAACAACGACTTTCCTCTGCTGTTTTGGCGGCCACATTCCGATCAAAATTTCTTAACCTTCTGATAGAATGAGGAAATCGAGGAACAGAAGCCGGTTAAACGCAACTTCTGGGCAAACATCATCATATCAGCTCTCCTTTCAAATCAGTGCAATACTGGCCGTTTCTTTGGAAAAGCATGTAAAGTTTGCGAAATGTTTACGACGGTGATGCGTGCGTGTCCCGGGGTGCTCGTTGCAAATTCAATACTCTACAGCACTTGAGGGCACTTAAAAAATTGGCCTGGCACGTAAGGCTTGCGCTTTCTTACCTGGATATGTATGCTCTCCAATATAACGCCGTTCATTACATTTTTACACCAGCACTCCACTATATGTTACCAATTGACAGCCTGCATCATAAAACCGCCATTTTGTTTATCCTCTGCGACCACGCAATATTGGCCCCTCCTCTCCCTTCTCCCTTAACCTACCGTTATGGTTGAGTGCTGCGATATTTGCAGTGTTTCGTTCCCTCGGACGTTGAAAATCGTGTTAGCGACCTCTTAGTATACCCTTTTCAGAGACAGATAATTGTACACCAGCGTATTCGTTCGACTCTTACTGATTTTATTTTTATGTTCTTAAAAATCTGACCACCGGCAGGCCATAGGGTAGGGCACAGGGTAGGCCATGGCCTAGGCCAGGTTTTGTCCACACCCCTCCAGCTAAGGTGTCTACAATCGAACGGATCGTTGAAATTCGGATGGGATCGTGTAATATATATCGGACGGTTTTTTCCATAATCGGAGAGAAACGTCTGGGATCGGTTAGACAGTCTAAAATCGTATAAGATCGTCTAAAACTAATCGGTATCGTCTGAAATTGGACGGAAAGGTTTTGAAAGCTTCTGTTCATGAAAGGCACTGGTGTAAGATCGCACATATCTGCCCCAAATCGGATGGATTACTGACGGTAATAAATCGAAAATTCTTTTGAATTAGGAAAATCGGATGCAAGAAATTTATTTAACAACCAACTGGTACGAATCTAATCTATTAGTTGGTAACCTTGAAAAATACCAAACCTTAATTATTGGTAGCAACAATAACTCTGAAAATAACATCGAAGAATGCGCTATCTTAGTAAACAAAGAGAAAATCAACACGACCGCTACTCTCCAACCTCTCGGAGTCACAATTGACTCAAATTTGAATTTCAATAATCACATAAATACTATCTGTAACAAAATAATTTGGATATATCAATTTCAATTTTGTTGATATATCCAAATTATTTCGTTGCCCCCACCGACGCAGCCCCAAACAGTTTCTTTAGAAACTATCAGCCTTTATTTATCTGTAACAAAGCCAGTCAAAGGATTGGTGTGCTTATGAGACTCCGCAACTTGATTCCAACAAATGCAAAATTACAACTTTTTAAGGCAGTCATTCTACTATATCTAACCTACTGCCATCTCACATGGCATTTTTGTAAATCTAGTGATAGTCGCAGATTGGAGAGAGTTCAAGAAAGAGGCCTAAGGGCTATATTCAAAGATAAACACTCCACCTATGAACGTTTGCTGCAGAAAGCTAATTTACCTTCGCTACTAAACAGACGCTTACAGGATATATGCATTTTAATGTACAAAGTTAAACACAACCTTGGCCCTTTGAATATATATTTGTAATATATTTCAGAAACACAACGCTTCCTATAATTTAAGACAGGCCGACTTTTCTATTCCTAGATACAACACAATAACTTACGGCAAACATTCACTACGCTATTTAGGACCTAAATTGTGGAGTAAACTGACAACTCACGACAGATCAGTCACAACATTAGCTAGTTTCAAAAACCGCATACGTAAGCGTGATCTCAGCTCCCTGTTAGATGATGGCTGCAGGGTTTGTGCTCTATGTACTTCTTAATTCATTTCATATCTTTTTTTCATACATGATATGACTTAATTTTATTCTTAAGTAGGTAATATTCTCTATAAATAAATTTTATCCATTTTATTTGTGTCCCCACACTAGTGTGGGATAACTCCCAAACTAGGAGGTTCTTTGACACGTTAATAAAGTTTCTATCTATCTATCTATCTAATCAGTTTTATTTAGCTGGAAATTATCGAATTTGAATGTGTTTTAAGAGTAGGAAACTCTACATCTTCCGGATGTTTAGGATTTCCGGGGTTTCTTGCTTGAGGGCTCGTCTGCTGAAACAACAACTGAAGCAACACCGTGGGGACTGGTAACTAGCCTTCTGATTTTGCTCAAAATGGAGGGTCCTCCGAACGGACCTGGATTTCCCTAAACATGAGATTTAACCAAAAGGAACTCGCTTTTATTGCTACACGGACAGACATTGCCTTTGACAAGGAAGGTATTTTGTGGTTGAAGGAGAAAGAAGGTCATTTCTGGCAAAGGAATGAAGGTGAAATATAAACAGATGACTTCAGATGCGCCTATTAGAAATCGATATAAATCATAGGAAAGTATTTATAACATCCTCGTCAATTACCTAACACTCAGTTAATGAATTTTTTATCTTTGCTTATTGAATACCTTAAAATGGGTGTAATAACTTTAAATGTATTCTTTTAATCTAAGTTCGTGCATTTTTTATGCCTAACCCGAGGTTTACCGCTATACTTGTAATAGGCGAATTACATTTCCAAGCTTATGTCGTTTCAAATTTCTTGTCTAAAATGCCAATAGGTCCCATCGTGGAATAATGAATGGTTTAATTGCATTTTGTAAAATCATGTAGTTTGATTTGGGTTAATTTTAGTCTGAAGAGCAATATTGTAGCGTTCTTGTACAAATATTGTTCTCATAGTTTTATTTGAAACGAAACCGAAAAAAATGCAAGAATTAATACACATTAACGTAGCTCCATTTTTTGCCTTTAAAAGCACACACAACCCACTCTATTCGCTCCGACGATGGGCTAACGCTCGAAACGTCAGCTTTTGTAATCGTTTCGGTGGCCAATTTACCATTTCAACTTTGTTGATATAATTATCCAAATTATTAGTACACATTTATCGAGATTATCCCGTAAGCTGTTGTTTTTCTATTGCAAAGTTCACACCCAGTTAGCATATTACTTTCCAGGCAGCGAGGTTTGTCTAGAAAATTGGAATACTTACAGAAAGTTAAATTCATGTTTTTTTTTTAAGTTTATACAGAAAGATGGTTTCGTCTCAGAGGAAATCTGCTCTTTTACTTCAAGACAAAAGAAAAGGTTCGTATGCAACTTTGATGTGCTACCCTAACTTGCCTTGAAAACTGCATACCAAGCTCCTCAAAAGTTAGTTATGCACTGGCAATCACAACAGACCACCATGATGCATATAGCTGTAATGCAACCAGTTGATCCCATTGCCTGAAGAAGACTTGCAGTATGTAGTCAAAATGTCGCACTCTGCATCTAGTGACTTTGTCGTGAGACAACAGAACAAATTTATATTATCATTCAGCTACCACGAGGAACAATATAATACAAATACAATATTCTTTATACAATACGGTACAATATTCTTTATTTAATGAAGGTGACGTAATTAACCCAATGAGTTATCTAACTTATGGCCTTCACAGCAATACAAAATACACATATAAAACAATGCCTAATCAGCAATATACGACTTACTACAAGAGAAACTAAAACTATACAAAAATTTGGTTCAACATAGATATAAGGTGATAAACACTAATTGCCTTCTAATACAGTTACAGTAAAGAGAAAAACAACACCCATAACACATTAGTAATCTTCAAGATGAGAAACATTACTAACAAACCTATTTCATAACAGTAATAGGTTATTTACCTGTACAGTGGTTGACCTGTATTTAGTGACCACCACTCATTTCCAGTGGGTGACTGCCTAATACAGGGTCAACTGCAGTAACAGAATAACTGTTACTGGGACCTTGACTTTAATCTGGTAACCATATTGAATCTAATGGATGTAGAATCAGTTAAACTTGACTCATTATGCCATAACAAAGTAAGGAACAATTTTCTTAAATTGTTTTTTTTTGTTTTGAACTTGTGATTTTGCTCAGACTTCTGACCCTGTTGGTGCTATCGTGCTTGAGCGGTGCAGAGTATTAAAGGATACAGTAACTCAGAAGAAACATGGATTCACCATTGGTAAATTTTTCCTTCTTCAGTTTAAGTTAAGCATTGCATGCAATTGTGCATCTTCAGTTTAAGATTTCTCCTCACAATATCAACACAATATCAAACAGACAAGTGATGAGAATAAATAGAGGATATTACATGGTTGTGCAGGGACACAAATTTCATCTTCAAGTGCTGTAAGTATCTCTCGCGAGTGAACAAAGCAAACAAGTGAGAGATACTTTCAGCGCAAGAAATAAAATTCGTATCCCCAAGCGGCCAAGTAATGTTCTGTTTATTTTATAGATACTGATGAAATTTCTACATAAAACACAACTTTTTTTAAAATTCATTTTCAAAACAGCAAAATAGTGCAATTAAAGTGGTCACCTATTGCAAAATGCCTGTCACAAAAAATGTTAGGAAACTCGGATGTAAAGTTATAAAGGAGAAATAAAGACAGTTTTAATACTTATATTTTCTGTTCCAACAAGTCAAAATTCTAATGAAGAAGAGAAAATGTTAGTAACCATGGTGACACCAATATCCTCACACGTGAAAGATAAAAATAGTATCTACACTGCGCACGATGATAAGAACTAATTATTATATAGATACTGATGAAATACCAGGATTTTTCCTTTTACTAAAAATCATATCTTCACCGTGAGCAGTGAAGATACTATTTTTATCTTTCAGGTGTGAGGATGTTGGTGTGGCCATGGTTACCAACATAATTACCCAATTGCTGTTTTGAAAGTGAATCAAAAAAGTCGTCTTTTATGTGGAAATTTCATCAGTATCTATATAATAAATAGAACATTACATGGCCGCTTGGGGATACGAGTTTTGTCTTCGAGTGCTGAAAGTATCTCTCACTCGTTCACTGTGCTCACTTGTGAGAGATACTTTCAGCACTCGAAGATAAAATTCGTATCCCCAAGTGGCCATGTGATATCCTCTATTTATTAACCGAGTGGGAGGTCTGTATGGGAGAATCTTGATCGAGGTCGCCAGTACAGACCAAACGCAGTGAGGTCTGTACCAGCGACCGAGGTCAAGATAATTTCTCCCATACAGACCGACCCAGCTCGGTTAATATGTTTATTATATAGCTGTGTCTTATATGCCAGTTTTTTCTATTCTTTGTACCTTTTTTACTTGACTGGTCAAGATGGGAAAGTCTAGACCGCTTTCAATATTGATTTCAGCCAATCAAATTCGTGAATTTGGTAGTTCCCAGTCCTTGTGAGACGCAGCCATATAATAAGAAAAAATTTCAAATGGGGGATTATCAGTTGACCCAATACCCAATTCTCAAACTAACTTAATAAGAACTGTATGGCAGACAGTAAGGACAATTGCTAATTAATAGATCCTGCAAGTTAAAGGATTAAATCCAAAATAACAGCAGCAAAGGAGCCATCAAATGCGGTAACTCTAATGTCATGACTGTTATATTCTCAAAGAAATTGTGATAAAATTTGTTTCTTGCATGATGGTTTACTGACTGGCTGTTGTTTCCTTTAATTCAACAGTATTTGAAGAAGATGACACTCAAAGTTATCACCTCAGTGGAAAGTCAACAAAAGACACTGAGGAATGGATGGAAAAGATTAAAAATGCTAGGTTAGTGGAATGTGTTTTTAGTTATGTGTGGTAATCTCTGAACAGCTCAGACAAGGACCTTGATAGTATGGGCAAACATAGTAGAGACAAGGGTAAAATAGAAGATAAAATTAACTTAAAACCAAGTATTTTCAATTGAACACAATGTTTTCACCTCTTTTTGTCATTACTTTTGTGCAATTCATTTATTATGTTGTTAACTAATTTTTTATATTCTTTCTATTTTATGCTAATGTTAATTTTTATTTTTCCTTTAATTACTCTTTTCCCAACTCTGTCTCCCTTGTTTCCTGCCCCAACCCTGAAGTGTTCTTCAAAGGGAATCATCTGACATTTACTTTCTAAAATTGGCCATGGAACACTTTTACTGACTGTTGTTTTTCTCCTTTAATAAACAACTAGTTATGAAAGTCTAAGGAACAAGCTTCTAAGCTTGAGAAAACAGCTGATGGAGATTACGGGAAAGGTAACATTTGTTTAAGAAAAATTTTTTGCAGGGAGTTTCCAAGGTAAACCAGGATTGCTCTTAATTACTTTTCAACACCTTGTAATTGGTCTAGAACATAAAGGCCACCAATCAGATGCAAAACTAAAATGAGTCTCTCTGGCTGGCACTTGTGTTAACTGTGGTTTTGCTTTTTCTGGAGAACACTCAATTGAAAGAGTCCTGTGAACCTTGTTTCAAAATGTTGCACCTTTTAAATGTTTTATTATATTAATATTAAACTGAAATTTGTATCTATTTATGCCAGGATCCACTTCCAGAGTTCCATCCCTTAGCCCAACAAGAGGTAATTTATTGATTCTACATGAGATTTTCAAAAATTGCAAGAATCTCAAAACTAGATTGTTGATCACATGTGGCTCTTGCATCAGCATAGCTGCACCAAGCTGGGAAGCAAGGGGTATGGTAGACATTCTCAAAACTAGATTATTGTTCATATTTGGCCCATGCATCAGCATGGTTGCACCAAGCTATGAAGCATGGGGTACGGCAGACAGCAGAGGGAAGCAATATTGAAATCTTGGGGGAGAAGGGTTTAAGTTAACTTTATAAAAATTTTTGTCAATTAAAAAAACAGACATGATTAGTTGTGCTTTCCCATGCATCAGGCAGTGAGGTTACCTTATTTTACTTTCAGTTTTCATTGGCTTTTATCATACTTACTCTTTGTTCTGATTGGCTTTTGCGATTACTTTGGTTTTACAACACTCATTTGTAATGTGCCCTAAAATGGATTATTTCCATCCACAGCCCCTCAAACCTGGCATTGGTCAGTATTCATCTACAAGCACAGCAGATGCTGATGAAACTCCATTCTTGGAAATGTGTATTGGTAAGTTTAGATTAGAAACTCACAGTAGAATTATGACAAAGAATGTGCCATGTGAGTTAAGCCTCTTAACCCCTAACAAAGCTGACTGAGATGGATGTAATGGTCAGAGATTAATAACAATTTTATGTACTAGTAACAGGGGTATGCACAGCTCTTACCTAAATGTTAGCTATTTAATAGTAAAATCCTTATTATATGAATTCTCTGTTTCTGGAGGCTTCTTTAAAAATCATCACCTGAGAATGAGTTTGGAAGCTGCTGCGAGGAAGCTTAGTGTTCTCCACAGATTTTTCAGTAGTCAGCCATTAAAAAAAAAAAAAAACAGACAGCAAATTAAGGTTGAAATTTATATCAGATCAAGACAGATATTTTGCTGCTTTCTCTTGTAAAAGTAGCTGAATCAGATGTTTCAGAAACAAGTAGCTTTCACTGAAAGTATGTACCTTAAACTTGGTCAGTAAGCAGTATTTATTTTTGCAGCTTGTCATCAGCTGATTAGTTCAGAGGAAGGACAACTGCCAAATGCCTTTGTTGAAATTAGAACAATGACCCCACCATCGACTTCTTGGAGTAAACATGCTCAGACTGAAATAATTGAGGTTAGTTTTAGGGTGGGGTGACCGAGGACAGGAAGCAATTTTTTTAGAATAAATTTTGGAGATGGAAAATTAAGTAAGTCTGTTTATTTTTTTGGTAATATCAACTAAGTTGAAATTGTAAATTGGTCACTGTAAAGAGTTAAAAAGCTGACATTTTGAGCATTAGCCCTTTGTCATTCGCTCTGATAAAGGGCATTCAAAACGTCAGCTTTTTAACTCTATGTGGTGGCCAATTTATAATTTCAACTTAGCTGGTATTGCCAAATTACCTTGTTACCCCACCAAGGCAGCACCACAGTTTCTTTAGAAACTTACCCCTTTGTTTATTTTTTTTGTAGATGTTGATGCAAAGGGTTAAGTAGTATTTTATGTTACTAATATGGGCTCCAAGCTTATTCTGTTTTTAAATATCACCACTTCGAAACTTAAAAAAAAAGAAACTGTTTGCCAGAGGTAAAAGTTGAGCCATTAGTACAAAAAATGTCTGGCTGGTTATCATTTTGGAGGTTCATAGTACCTGTATATCTGAGGGCTTCATACTTGTACACTAAAAAGGAACAGGTAAATTGTCCAAAAAAAAAAGTGTTAATTATATTTTAGACCATTGACACTTGGTAATTAAAAAAATGCAGCCTTACACATGCCCACCAAATAAAAGATAAATAATAATAAATCATAATAAATCATAATAAATAATAATAAATAATAGTAAATAATAATTTAGCAATGGACATTCCACTGGGTGGCTCTTCTTGTCCACTGTTTCCAGATCGAATTGGAATTTGGAATGTTGGTTTTTGTGGAGGGAGGAAAACCAGAGGACACGGAGAAAAACCCTCGGAGCAAGGACGAGAACCAACAACAAACTCAACCCACATGTGACGCCAGGTCCGGGAATCGAACCCAGGCCACAGTGGTGGGAGGCAAGTGCTCTCACCACTGCGCTATCCCTGCTCCCCGAATTCCAAATTTTCACCAAAATCTTTTCTACTTGTCATGGAAACAAAAATAGGTATAAGTTGCTGTGTTGCTGCCTTGCGTTTGTAGGCTGGACATCACATTTATTCTTAATGTACATGTTAACAGTGTTCCGAAGGATCAAAGACTATAATATCACTTATGTTATCATGTGTTTCCTTTGAATATCTTCAGCAAAGCTGCGACCCATATTTTCTGACCACTGTGGTGTTCCCAGAAGGAACAATGAATGAGATGACTCGTTTGAAATTAGCAGTGTTTGATGTCAGGGACAGAGAAAAAGAAGAGGTATTAGTGGACTGAACATGAAGTGCCTGCTTTTGATGCCAGTAAAAAATAGTTCTGTTATCCAAACTAAATTTCCATATTCCCAACAGATGTCGTTGTTGGGACAAGCGATGTGTACCATGGGAGACATTTTAACATCAGTGGATCAAAAGTTGCTCTTAACTTTGACGTAAGTGCTTCCAACAAATAGTTGTTTTCAAGAGCCATAAGTTAGTAAGACTTGTTCTAATCATAGTTTGTTTGTTTGTGTATCCTTTTTTGTTTCCAGTCCCCTTGATTCACCTGATGCTTGTGGAACTGTCACGGTACTGGGATGGAAGGTGAGCATGGACCATAAAAATGACTTTAATTGATAAAATATGAAAGCATATTCTGGGTTTACTGCAGAGTAGGGTAGACGTGTTTCTTCCTTCAGAATTCCATCCGTCCTTCATTCATCCTTTTATTTATGCTATCTTCTCTTTGCTTCCAGCTAAGAAAGGACATTTTGTTTAGTTATGTGGTTGACAAAACAAAACTTACCTGCAGAGAACAAATGAGAATCTGAAGATAGGTGCAGAAGAAATAAGTGAATAGCCTGAAACAGGCTATGTCACTTGGCGCCAAAAGGACAAACCGGATGATTAATTTTTTGTCTTCCTCGTCTGACCAGGTGGATAGCCGTAAATCACCGAGACGATTCTCTCAAATTGAGGTAAGGTTATTCTTAGTCGCGTAACGTTTGGTGAGTTACTCCCTGAGCTAATGTTGTGTCTTTGCCATTGCAGAAAGAAAGTGAAATGGGAACAAGGAAGAACAGTGGAAGGTAACACATGTCAAAGCAGTAATGAAGGGTGATTGTTTTTTATCTCTAGATGTAGCCGCTTACAGTGTGGATCGCGACATTTCGAATGAACCAGTTGATCCTCCTCAGGCGGTTAAGTCAACTGGATACGCTTCATCTTTTGAACCATGATACTCCTTTGTGATTGGTTGGTTTTCAACAGCTGTGATCGACGCACTTCAAAGACATATTCCCCGACAGTTCGCTATTACACGGCCCCTCCGCTATTGCGCTTCTTCATCGTCAACATCCATTCTTCTATCATTTGTTTGCTACTCTCCCTGTGATTTTGTTGGATGGAGTCTTATTTGTATTGTCTCTTATACCCTGCGTGTGCAGCAGTGGAGATCAATATCCAAAAGTTGTACTTCTTTCCAAAGCAGGCGTTGTTCGTAATCGGTCGACCCCATTCTCTGAAGAAGATAAGCCAAATACAGTAGAAACTTTGACATCCACACTGGAAGCCTTAATGATGACCTTAATGAAATTTGTTCAATTTTTTATTTTGTATAGATCTATGGTGATGGTGGAACACATTTTGAAAAGAAGCTACAGATTCCCAACCACGTAAGAATAACAAAATCATGTACTTAATAATAATAATTGTAAATGTTAATATTGTAACTTTTAATTGATAGCTCTTGTCCATGATCTTCGATCCTGTTTTTAGTTATTTGATAGATCTACTTATTATTTGTATTCTTACAGAAATTATGTTTTATTTCTAATTGTACATACACGTACACGTTTTAACGAGAACTTCTGTACTCCTAGGTGTCACGTGTTTAAATAAAGGATTTGATTGATTGATTTGATGTACATTGTCCGTGTACTTCAGGAAAACTTTTTTGGGTTGAATTGCTACATATTGCGGTAATCCTTTTTTTCTCGTTCGTCCCTCCCAGAATCAGAGGTGTAGTTCTCAAAGTGGTGGAAATGATGGGAGAAAGTGTCCTCACTTTTAAAATACCAATTCAGCTGTTGTGAGTACTGTAAATTTATCAAATATATCTTATTAACCAAGCGCGAGGGCCGCACTGGGAGAATATCGGCTCGAGGTGTTGACAGTACGGACCGAGCGCAGCGAGGTCCGTACAAAAAAGACCGAGGGCCGATGTTCTTCCAGTACGGTCCCGAGCAAGCTTGGTTAATAAGAGATTTATTATACGACTGAAGTTCAAAGCGACACAGGTGCAGTATCATTCGGGACCATTCGGGACAGTGCCCGGTCCAATACTGAGAGAATATTGACCGGCAATAGAGCATTTTGATTGGTTGATTTTAGTTATTTGCCCTCAGACTGCCCGAGTCGTGTAATAAATACTGGTTATTGTGGCACACAGATTTATAGTTCAACCTCTCTGCTGTTCATGGATTACAGTGCTCCGAGTTAAAAATTTTAAGTTCAAGTCTTAATTCCAACTTAGTCATTTGCTACCAGGAACAAAAATTGATTAGGAAAATAAACTGGCGAGTAAAGTTTTTGAAAGTTTCACACAACAAACATCCTATCATTAAGGCTTGATACTCGGACAACTGGGTAAGAGGTAAATAGCTTTTTTTTTTTATTTAAGAAAACGATGGAGAAATTTAAAACAGTATCGGACGCACATGTGTGTCGCACGTTTACACTGGATCTTTAGCACTTAGTAATTAAAACATCACAGCATGCTAGGCGGTAGCCAAACAGAGATCGTCAACTTGGGCGACTTTTGCAAGAAATTTAGTCGCCAAAATTTCTCCTAACCGCCATGGCAACCAAAACGCTCAGAGCTTCTAGCATTGGCTTATGAGGAGCCTTCTTTGTCACCAGGAAAATGTATATCGCCGAGGAGCAGCAGAAGATCCTTGAACTTCACCACCTGGGAGACGTGAGAATTCATTTACATTTTTATTAAGTGGTATCACAGGGGGCCCAGACAAGCGACGAGTCTGGTTGTTTATTCGAAATATAAAGGAATGTATGGGAGAATGTTGAAGAGTCTTATTATCGTAAACTTATATCATGAAATGTCTGAGTTAAAGCTCAAAATAAATTTAAACCTACCTCACTTGCTGTGTATTGTCGTTTCCGTGGCTCTAAATGGCGAATTTGAGCAATTTGGTGGGTTTTGCGTCGACTGTTACTATACGTATTACGTATAGTAACATACATTCTTTTATATTTCGAATAAACAACCAGACTCGTCGCTTGTCTGGGCCCCCTGTGGTGGTATTTGGTAGATAGTGAAGGGGTAAGTTAGTACAACGAAAGGTGCATTTAGTGAATACGTGCTCTAGTAGAGGGGGAATTCATCTGCGATCGATCCCATTGAAAATTAGTCCACCATGACAGGTTCATATGTATCTTATCCTTTACAATTGGATAGCAAGTCTTCATTTGGAGAGTGCTGTTCCATTGAACTAAGTGATGTTGATCTCAAATTGTTAAGTCTCTTACGTTTCAATTTCATTTAAACACTTTTTTTAGTTGAATCCAAGTTGGGAGAATGCTCGACAAGAGATCCTTGACAACCATTTCAAGCTCATCTGCGCTTACAAAGGCAATCTTCAAGAACTTGTTCCTTTACAAGGTTCGTTGTAAGAACTATACGGATTTTTAAAAGAATGTAAGGAATCACCTCATGGCCGCAAGTGATGTGGGTGCAGATGATTTTCGTAGACCCCTCAGAGTTACCAACATCTAATTTCTCCTTACAATATCACCCCTGAATCACACATTAAGGTCAGGAGAATAAAGAAAATGATCATCAACTAAAGAAGCTCTTGATTGTTAAACAAATTCTCCTTGTCAGCACCTAAGGAAATGTATATAGAACAGTGTGGAGAATCTGTTTACTGATGTTCGGGTGTAGGAGGTTAAATTGAGACTTGTACTTATTTGTTTTTAGGTACATGTTTCAAGCCTGCGAGACTCAGAAATGATAAGAAACTGGCTTTTATTCCAATTAATCTGCACATTCAGCGAACGAAGGTTATGCAGGACAATGAGGGAGGTAAGAAGTTTGTAGAAGCGTTCGTGTTTATTTCTGATGAACGTCTCATTAGACGCCCCTTTCTCGAGGAGGAAATCAGTTTAATCGAAGCTGACAAGAGGTGAAAAGTGAAAGGAGACAAAACGAATTGCAATCACGCGAAACACTCAACGCGGGAAAATAGGTGGTCAGCGGAAATTGTGCGGTTCCGACGTTTAGACAGAGCCGAGCGCGGATATAACGGAGCTGGTGCTAAGGGCGGGAAAAGTTGTTACCGTTACCAAGCGCGGGAAAACGTGTGACCAATACCAGACGCACGAAAACATGTAAACACTGTCATACGCTGCAAAAGTTGTAACCGTTGTTAATCGCGGGAAAACTTGAATTCTTTGCTGAGCACGGGAAAACTTGTAACCGGTGTTTTGAGCAGGAAAGCCTTGTAACTGGTTTTAAGCGCAGGAAAACTTGTAACCGGTGCTAAGCGCGGGAAAGCCATATACGTCAATAGAACACGGTGATGGACCCTCCTTTTTTCGTGTCGTACAATGTTGATAAAATAGAGTTTTAAAGGCAGCTCCAAAGTTTCAATGATGAATGAAGTGTGCCTTTTTCTAGCAGGAACGTTGTATGATATGGTCACCGTTGGTGCCCCAGCTGCTCATACGCTAAAGTTTGGCCAGGGAGGACTAAGGCGACTGTACATGACGCTCAGGAAGGCACAACAGAGGTATGCTTACCTGATAGAGTCAGTGCAACCAACCCAACAAGCATGCATTGACGTCCATTCTACAGGTCCTAAGGGGACCCCCTCAAAGTATCAAATGGTCATTCTAACAAATTTAATTGACTTTCAGTGGTGGGGAGAGTGAAAACAAAGCTCCGGTGGTGAAACAGCTCAGAGGTGAGTGCACGAAGCGAGGGAAAGAAAGAAATGGATCGATATCCACTATAGAGCGTCGTTGCATAAGAACATCCCTTAATGAGTAAACTGGCTGATTTTTCGGCCATGGCTGCGTTCACAAAGACCAATCGTGTGTATAAAAGGGTGTTTTACGATTTCACAACACATGTTTTCCGAATTAGAGAGTGATCGTAGTTAAAGTGCATTCAATTTTTTTATTACACGACTCGGGCAGGGCCAATAACTAAAATCAACCTATCAAAATGCTCTATTGCCGGTCAATATTCTCTCAGTATTGGACCGGGCACTGTCCCGAATGGTCCCGAATGATACCGCACTTGTGTCCCTTTGAACTTCAGTCGTATAATAAATCTCTTATTAACCAAGCTTGCTCGGGACCGTACTGGAAGAATATCGGCCCTCGGTCTTTTTTGTACGGACCACGCTGCGCTCGGTCCGTACTGTCAAGACCTCGGGCCGATATTCTCCCAGTACGGCCCTCGCGCTTGGTTAATAAGATATATGTAGTAGATCGGAATATGAAAAATGTGGTTGGACTTCTCCGTTTCGAGAAGCTTTCGTAAACTCCTCGTTTGTTCTTTTGTAGTTAATTTGGAAAAATTTAAATCCCAATTGAGCCAACATTGTGAAAGTGTCAAGAAGTAAGTCGTTAAATTTTGATTCTTATGCTGTAAGTAAGAGAATGTTAAAAGAATATTTAAATTCTTACTTTCTTTCTGAATGGCATACCATGATTGCTTTTATAAAGGGGTTAGAGTTCTTAGAGAATAAAAAAAAAGGGTGGTAGAGGATTATTTAGGTAAGTTATTTAGATGTTGAAAATGACATTTTCGAGATAGGAAACACAAAAAATGTTTAGGTACGAAAAGCATCAACGATTTTTAACAACTATAGGACGAACCTTTTAGGTTGGGTATTTTTCTTTTTCTTTTTCTGTTTTGGTTTATATACTTATTTAATCTGATTCTGTATGCAACTGTTATCATAATAACTTTGTGAATTTTATACCAATTTTATTCCAATATCTTAGCGGTAAACATCCCTTTGTTGCTTCGTTTTCTAGGGCCATCAGATCGAGAGATGTGACAAATCTGATGGATACCATGTCGCGTCTTTCAGACAAGGTATGGAAAAACTGCAAATATTGAACGTTTGATAACATACTTCATTATTAGTGGATGCAACGCGCCACCAATGTGAAAAGGGTCCAGTGCTCCGTTGATTAGACCTTGCTTTGTTTTCGTGCGTTGAACTCCATCACGTTCTCGTGTTGATTGGCCGAGAAAAACTCGCGTCTTCGCCTGAACCAATCAGATCCAACCTAAAACCACTGGCGACTTGGTCACTCAGTTTTCCACGCTGGGGACAAGGTAACCCCAATTAATAATAATAAAACTTGCTTTGTTCCTGTGCGTTGAACCCAATCGCTATTTCGTGTTGATTGGTCGAGAAAACTCGCGCGGTAGTTGGATGCAAAACCAATAATGACTGAGTCACTCAGTTTCCCGCGCTGGGGAGCGGTTTGGTTTTGTGACTTTTGTTCTCATTAGTTCGTAGCAGAGCACTTTATGCCGACATTACGTCTGTATACCAAAGCTTACACTGAACTTGGTACAAGAAAATCAATACGTTGATGGGGTATTCTGGGAAGGACTAGCCTTCCAATCCTGAAAAACTATCAATCAAGCATGTATATGCTTTAGTCAGTTCACCTTTTTATATTTTTCTAACGTGCTCAATTTTGTTTCCTTTGTTTCAGATTAGTTAGTAGATGTAAGACTAAGGAAATCAAATCAAAGTAAATCTGCTTTGGAAATTTTAAAACCAAGGAAAAAAACTTTGTCGCGAACTCGTATAGAACGATGGACTAGCGTGCTATCAAGAGAAGGAATTTAATTTTCCTTGTCGTTCGTGTTTAAGCCTCTTTTATTTTCTTTTGTGTAGGCAACACAGTTATTAAAATTTCGTGAAGCACCTCTGGTCGTAGATTCTTTGGCGTCGCTGGAGAAAGCTGTGCCTTCTCCTAAAGAGGAGGATTCGCCGACAGACGGAGGTATACCCTTGATAAACACTGACTCTATTAGCAGTTTAGTCCAGATAAAAATTAGATTGGATCGAAGGTGTTGAAAATTTTTCCTGGCTGCAACAAACCTACCAATTCTTTTTATTTTATATCTTATTTTATTTACAAGACTGTAAGGCTAGACACAAAACTCACCATTGATTACGGAGTAGACAGCGAGCAGCGCAGCCAATCAGATTACTGCATTGCGAGCGAACGCTAGTATATTTATACTTAAGTTGAAGTTCATTTATTTGTTTAAGCAGGTTGATTAATTGGCAGCTGTAATAGCTGATGTGGACCTGCTGTCTTAACCCACCCATCCCACCCCAGGGGAGGACATCCATCACACAGTAATCTCGTGTGTGGGAAATTAACGTCTCCTGCCCCAACCCTGCAGGAGACGGGACCTCCATTTATTCGTCCCTATCCGAGAAGACTAGAATATCTAACCATTTCTTGATGTTATAGAAAGGTAGCAAATTCTTCTCAATTATTTTAAGACCTTGAGTGTTGGTTCGGCCGGGGCTCGAACCCTCGACCTCCCGCACTACAGTCCAGCGCTCTATCCATTGAGCTAACCGGGAGGCGGTTAGCTCAATGGATACTGCCATTACTGCCATTGGCAACTAAACTAGTGATGACAATTAGTTATAGTTTTATTGCACCTACTGAACTGGCGTGTGGGAACCGCGTTTTAGAGATGAAATCTAAGACTCAGCACAAACTCATCGGAAACGTCATGATAACTGACATCTCGAAATTCTTTGGTTTTTGTCTTATTTGCATCATTTTTTATCTCCAAGCGTTGATTCGTTTTTATTTTGTTTTGTTTTGTTTTGTTTTTTTTTAATACTGTTCACAGATAATTTCTGGAATGTCCAGATATTTACCAAACCAAGTGCTAAGTGCCAGGTAAAGTATCTGGGCGGAAATAATTTGGAAATTTTCTTTAGTGGATAGAAGTGTAACTGGTGACAGTTTTCACCTTTGAAACAAAATTGTCAAGGCCCAAGTGTCACATTTACCTGAGCCCGCGTTTGCAAGCGGTCATTTGGAGCAGATGTAAGAAGTCTCGTCTCCATTTGAATGACTTCGGTGGGAAATGTTCTTTCCTTTAAAAACGAAACCTTCTCCCCTTCATTTGTTTTCGTGTAGGAACTGTCGACTCTCGTCGATCAGAGCCTCGTCATGATGCAGAGTCACATGGAGAGTATGATTCAGAATGCTCAACCACCTGAAGGTACAGACGCATTATGGGAATGAATTAATTTTTTTTTTCTTTGTCCGAAATTGAAGCTGATGACCCCTTTAAAATGCTTTCCTCGATGACTGTTAAAATGATGTCTTATAAGCAACACAGCTCTCATATTTGAGCTTGCAATATGTATTTGTCCTTTTTTACAGGAAAGTCCTGGGAGGAAGTGATTTTGTCTGAAGTGCATGATTTTTCTAGAGCAGTGGACGGTCTAGTCAAGGAGATATATTTGGGAATGATTTTCCTTCAGTTACAGGTACGTTTATACTATGAAGAATACTTTGTGGTCATTGGTCATTCTCTTTTAACCATTCGACCTCGAGAAGCGATGGACAAATAACGTCCTTTGACAATTTCAATGCACAATTGATAAAAATTAAGAGAATATTAACTAACAACAACAAACATATGAAACATATGAGTGAACTGCGGTTATGAGACGTATATAAGAACGATCCTTCGCAGTAAAGCACTATTTGAGCAATAGTGGAAATCAGACCTGAAAAAAATTTCAGGCCTGTACGGGACTCGAACCACTGACCTCGAATTAATTTGATGGCCTGCTCCCAGTTGGCTTGTTAGCTCAATTGGTAGAGCGCTGCACTAGTATCGCAGAGGTCAGTGGTTCGAGTCCCGTACAGGCCTGAAATTTTTTTCAGGTCTGATTTCCACTATTGCTCAAATAGTGCTTTACTGCGAAGGATCGTTCTTATATAAGAATATTAACTGTTTGTATTCTCGTGTTACAATATACACTCTTATCAGTTACGGATGATATTTTTGATATAAAACAAAATTCTCTTAATGCACTGTGGACAATCAGAATACGTTTTAGGTTCTCCTCTTCATGGGAGCAGGGATGGCGCAGTGGTGAGAGCACTCGCCTCCCACCACTGTGGCCCGGGTTCGATTCCCGGACCTGGCGTCTCATGTGGGTTGAGTTTGTTGTTGGCTCTCGTCCTTGCTCCGAGGGTTTTTCTCCGGGTCCTCCGGTTTTCCTCCCTCCGCCAAAACCAACATTCCAAATTCCAATTCGATCTGGAACAGCGGACAAGAAGAGCCACCCAGTGGAAGTCCACTGCTAAATTATTTATTTATTTATTACGTTTCATACCATATTATTACAGGAAGAAGCAAAGCACGCCTCTTTACTGTACGAAATACGAAGAAGGCAGGATATTGTTTTCTCTCATGCAGTGAGTATTTGTAAGCGAGATAGGATGGTATCCCTTACATTGACAATTAACAAATTTGTACCACATCGGTTCTTGGCTCTTTGAGGTCGCTTGGGTTGCTTCGTGACGTAAATACGCCTTTTCCTAGTTAATTTGTTACAGTTACGTTGTTGACACATGGAAGCCTAGTAATGGAAGGTCTGGGTTCGAGCGCTGACCGGTTCATGGACACTTTCCTCTCACACTGCCTTCTCCTCCAACCAGAAGTGGGATAACTGTTAAAGAAAAACCTAACAATACACTGGGAGAGGGGGAGGAGTGAAATGGTGGGGAAGGGGTGGGTGGGGGAACCAGCGATTGACTCCAATCTCATCAGGGTCGATTATAAACAATCTTAGTAGTTTCTTGTTGTGAAAATCGGATAAGCTCCAGCATTAATTTGGTTCTTAAGGCTTAAAACAACGTGATTTGACTTTTGACCGGTATCCATATGTGAGTATTTTTGGGGGTGTCTGTTCGCAGGTCACAGCTTTGGTGGCTGGGTTTGTATCTAAACTTCACACATCATTCTCCAACGCTGTGTTTCTGAAGCAACTTGTACAGATTGGGTTTCTGGCACATTTTGAGAGCCTTCTTACTACAAATGGTATGAAATGCTACTTTTTTCTTTTGTGATGTTATGGACAAAGGAAGGAGGTCTCAAATTTCTGAGTCAATTTTGCGTGACACAGGCGTTTTTGTCTGTTTTTTGTCTTCTTTTTTTGAAAAATTTTCGCCAAAAATTAGCGCGCAGCTGGCGAAATTTGATCAATTTTCGTATGCCCGACGTTTGACCGTTGTGTTAGCAGTGTGATGTCTCTAATTTAGATGAACTGACTAGAACGCCCATTTCAATTTTTTTTTTTAATCGTCCTACTCGCATAATGGGGAGATGTTATTTTTTTGGCATTAGATGCAGGTAGCGGGAGGGACAGCTGTGTTAGTTCACAGATAAACGTAGAAGGCCTTCAGCGATAAAATCTAACTCATCTCTTACTGTGACCCCACGTATACGATATGCTTTATATCACGTTTATGGTTGTTCTGTCTGAAGGAGATGAAATGGGAATGCTTGAAGACATGTGTGTGAGCATAGGTAACCTAACGTGCGTCAAATTTAAGGTGACTTCAACTTTGTTCTTGTCGTTGTATCAGTGTAAGACTTCTTTAACAGAAAGTTGGTGAGAAATATACTCTCAATGCAACAAGATGCGAAAACCCTTGTAGAAATGGTTGAAATGCTACATTTTTTTAATGGAAGGAATTTACAAAATACATACCTACATAGAGTTTTAAATCTTTTGAAAGGATAGATGAAAATGAAGATTTTAGATAGAGAATACAGATCTTAGGCATGCAATTTATTACTGTCGAACTTCTTCTATATTCTGTTCTCCGGCTCGATTGCTAGATTTTGTTAAGTGTACCATGACTTGAATAAAGCATTTTTTTTTTTTTAGTTCAAATTGTGTGAAAGAGAAGATGAAATCCCAACGTTAAGTGGTAATAGGTAAGATAAGAACTTTTTGTGCGTTTGCTTATAGTTAGCTCAGAATATTTCCGGTGGATTTGTGGAATGATAAGACACTCTTTGCTTAGTCACGTGGATATATTAGTTTTCGCACTTCCTGCTGTCCTCAACAGGCAAATGGGCCTTAGGTAGGTGATAAAAACAGAAATAGAGTGCTTTTGTCTTCCCACCCTCGACAAAACGTTACAGATTTTCCCATGCTTCTGTCATCCCCGCTTATGACAAAGAGTGACAGGTTTTCCCGTGCTTTTATTCTCATCCCTTGACAAAAAGTTACTCGTTGTTCCTTAATAGTGTCATCCGTGCTCTTGCACGCTTCGTAAGAGATTCGTATTGATATCTTAATGTTGCAACTTCATGAACTGAGTTTTTCTTTCTCAGATCTTACATTCAAGTAAACGTGTCACTTCCGCCTATCCACTTTCGGAGACTTCCACGTGACTTACAGGAAGGTCGGCTGGTCAAGGTTATTCCAGTGCTCTTTACACAAGGCATCAATGAACACGCTACACTGGCCGAAAGGTAACCTTGTTATGGGTGATGTATAAGTTCTCCTTTCAGATTGTGTAAATGGCCCGTTTGGAGAAACAAGAATCTGACCAATTCGAAGATTTGTTTTGTTAACCTTTACGGAGGTTATCGGATAGAGAGCTCAAAGAACCTCAGTATTCAAGGTAATAAGATAGTCGTAATGGAACTTGCGTGATTTACGAGAGGAACAAGTCACGCAACCCTTTTAGTCACGGGATGATATCCAAGATGATATGCAAAAGGCGTAGTGTGTAGCCTCATAAGACTTCTTACGTAGTTTATTGATTATGATTGAAGCCGACGACGGACTGGTTATCCTTTGGACTTTTCCTTGGACCTTTTATTAAAGATATTCACCGCAGAATATCTCATCCTTCTTTGCATCAAGGTCATATTTGATCATTTTCCTCTGACAGATTTGGAGATACCAGTCTACAGGAAAAGATCAATGGTGATAACTATAGCATCCTAAATTTTTATCTAGAACAGTTCAAAGACAAGTTTCCCGACGCAAGTAAGTTGCAGTTCGTCTAATGTAGCCACCTTATCTGCTCTTTCAGTTCTTCCTTAACGCTTGACCTCTTTCACCTTTTCTCCTCCCTGCCTTCGTCTTCCTTTTTTGCTATCTCGCTCCCCTCTTTTACCCCCCCACCTTCCACCTACTTCCTTCCCCTCATTTCCCCATTTCGACTCTCCCCCTCTTTTTTACCCTCTCTCCTCCTTTTTTATCTGCCCCCCTCCTTTCTTCCTCCTCTCCACCTCACAACTCTCTTTTACCTCCCTCCCACTTCCCCCAACCCACTCACTTTCCTCCATCTTCTTCCTCGCTCCCTCCCCCCTCTTTTAACCCCAACTTCCTAATAGTTATTTCCCTCAATTTCCTTACCCCAATCCTTCCTCTTCCTCCCTCCTTCTTTGTTTTTTTTTTTCCTTCTGATCCTCCGTTGGCCGCTAGGAAAGTTCTTCTATTGTTGATATTTACGATTTTTGAGATAGTGATATGATTCATTTAATGTCTCCTTTATTTAATTCCAATCCTACCAGTCTCCTCCAGAAGGGAAGGTGATCAAAGTGTGGAGCAATTAATGAAGTCCTTGAAATCAAACATCGAAAGCAGAAGAGGGAAGAATGTGGACATTCTTCTCATCAGCGAAGCGGTATTGCATATTAGAGTGCATTTTGATTGAGTTTCGTAAAACCAGAATTAAAATTATCATAATGGCCAATTGGAGGAAAGGAAAACATTAAAAAATGCAAATTACCTGAAGCGCGGAAAACAGTGACTAAGACGCTGGCTTTCTGGACCAATCACAGCGAAGAAACGGAAAACCAAAGCAATCCTGTATTACTTACGTCACGCAGTTGAAAACTTCTCAGTATCATTTAACACTTGCGTATCAAGTGCGGGGTGGGGGGTGGGGGGGGTAACACTGTCGGATCGAAAGGTTCAAGGCTCACAGTAACTCTCCTCCCAGAATCCAAATGAACACCGACGAGTCGTCGAGGAAAACTTCACGAAGTGTTGAACTTGGATTAGCTGCGGCCAATTGTGTCTGGGGTGAAATCTCGATTAGGGCGAACTAACACATTTTTGTCTTCATTTTTCACAGATTTGTTGGAGGTTAAACGGGTGCCGTTTCATGAGTTGTAAAAGCGCCAAAGACCGAACAGGAATGGGAATCACTTTGGAGCAGTGCATGATCCTCAAACGGGAGCACAACATGGACTCACAGTTTTTTCAGCAAGCCTTAGACGCTATGAGAAGGTAACGTAAAAGAGCGTGACCAGCGACGAGTGTTAGTGTCCATATGATCCCCTTAGAACAAATCGTCAGACTCTATTGCACGACTTGAACCAATCTCGAGTGAGTCGCCCTTTTTTTCCCGCGCTTCAGGCGGTTTGCCTGTTTTTACTGTGAGTTCTTATTGGTTCCTTGTGATAATTTCCTGTGTTCTGATTGGTCATTTCTGCTCTGATGATTTCATTCCGCGCACAGAACTTGACAAAAAGTAGAAACTTAGGAACAAGTAAAGTTGCTGATTTACGTAACAAGTTTTCATTATCACTGTCCGTTTTATTCACCACCCTTTACCTCTTTATTGACCACTCAACACTGTATAAATTTAGTTTTGTTTTTTTTGTGTTACTTTTGTGTTTCTCAGTGAGGGGACAAGGCGAGAGAATACCCACAAAAACACTGGAATACGAAGATATGCTTTCAACTCGTGGCAAGTCATGGCTTTACCCAAACTCTACCGACCTCCTGACGGTACATACGGAAAAAATGTACAGACTTGATATACACTTCAGTGGAAAGCAAGTCATGAAAAAGACTCTATACCATAATCAATGCGGGATTCATTTCACGCAATTTCCTTCAGTTAAAATGTCACGCGTTCTTTTCGAACGTTTTGTAAACTTGTCACGCAATGCTCTCCTTAAATGGAGCGAAAGTATGATGCAGGATGTCATGAAAACCTTTCCAGCCATTCAAATGAGCATGCTTCGATTGTTCTGTCTTTTCACAAACATTTTTTTAACTCTTAGGAAAAGAAAACTTACAAATATTCCCCTCCCTCCCCCCTTGATACTTTTGTAGATTTGCCTGGTCTTACCGCGGAAAAGAATCGGAAATTCTTTGTGTATCTCTAACAATTATTCACCGACACTATGGTGAATAGCTGTTTTAGCATAAACTTAGCATAGACCTCAAAGAAACCAAAATGGAAATTTAACTCTTGACGCCCGATTTTGTCTTTTCGAAGGGAATAGTACTTACTAATCAGTTCCAAACAAGCTAATCAGTGTGCGCGAAAAGCACTATTTACTTGTGTGGTATACACGTACTTTGATTAGCGTCGGCGAGAGGTTAGAAGTAAAGAAAAAGGGTGTATTAAGAATTAAATTATTTAAGATTCAAGGTCATCTGGAGTAGACACAGAGATAATAGGTTTTTTCTAAATTGCTAAAATGTACATATATATTTTTTTAATTCTTTTCCAAAATATATTTTAGGGCGAATGTTTGAAAAATTTTTGAGAATCTGAAAATTCATTACTCTGAGTTTGTATTCCAGTAATGTTTGGAGAGCAGTCGAAAATAAAGATTACATTTTCTGAAAATAATTGTATATTTTGAAATGAAAACTATATTCAATTTGAATGCACAGGAATTTAAGAGGTTAAGGAAGACTTAGAATGATGGTGATGAACTATTTTCAGGCTACTATTGTTGAATTATGAATAAAAAGAAGTTATTTCATTCAAGATGTGGTCATCGTATGAAGGTAGTCTAACGTTTTCGAATCGAAAACCCAGTCATACCTTTTACGGTAGTACATAACCGTTGAGGCTAGCGGAACTGGTCTTGTTTATCGCTTGGTGGAGAGGAGGACTTGCTTGTGTCACAATAAAATTAAGCGGATCCCCCCCCCCCCCCCCCCCCACTGTTAGGTCTTCGTGGTGTTCTAAGATACCCCTTATTTCCCCCTTATTAGCAGTCAATTTCCTATTCCCTCCTCCCTCCGCCATAATACCCTTCTAGCCCCTCCCCCCCCCTCGAAGACTGTGTGACCCCCAATTCTCTGACTCCCCATAAGGCCCTGTTTACAAGCAGGTAGGGTAACCCTAGTGCTAGGGTTACCCTGGCAGGAGGGTCACCCTAGCGCTCCCACATTTCTTCTTTTTTTCATCGACGTGTTTACAAGGCAGCTAGGGTTACCCTAGCACTAGGGTAACCCTAGCTGAGCGCTAGGGTTACCCTAGCGCTAGGGTAACCCCAGCTGCCTTGTAAACGCTCTGCTGGGGATAACTCGCCTACCCGGGACAACTTTTTACTTGTTTCCAGGTAAGCATAGGTAAGTTGTCCCGGGTGGTAGGGTAACCCTACCTGTGAAATTTTGCTTGTAAACCCGGGCTATCTTTGACCCGCCTGCTCGGGTAACCCTAGCACAAGGGTTACCCTCCTTGCTTGTAAACAGGGCCTAAATGATGATTGGCCCATAAGTAAGGGATTTTTCCTCCCCTCCCCCACCCCATCGGTAAGCCACTTTGTTTCAATTTCTGGGTTCGAGTGGGAAACAAATTTCCGTTTTGGTGTAGACTGGGTTCCAGTCTCGAACAAAATGTCCGACGGTGAGCATCAAGAGGATGAATTACTTGCTTTAGCTTCAATTTACGACGAGAGAATCTTCAATCAGTCATCAGAGGAGAAGGGAGGCCAGTTTAATGTATTTCTGGAGTTGCCTAAACCTTTCAAACTGAATATTCAGTCTAGATATCTACCAAGATATTCTACAAGGAAGAAGTTAGAAGCTTCTGAGAATACTTCAAATGCAGCCCAAAATGCTAAGAACTACGAGATATTAGAAGCGGATTATCTTCCTCCGATAGTGTTGAATTTTAGATTTCCTGGCGATTACCCTTCCAAAAGCCCTCCACTTTTTACTTTATCATGCAAGTGGTTAACTGTCTTTCAGGTATTACATAATGAATTTTTTTTATTTGATTCGTCTCAGCTGGAAATATATTAAGATCGGGAGTAGGCTTCGTTGCTTAAGACGTTTCAGCGTATCTATAAACTTATTCGAATGTAGTGGTGCTCCTTAGATCGAGGTTATCACATCAGGGAAATAACTTAAACTGTGGCTGAAAAGTTTACCTGTCCAAAGACACGGAGAATTTGCCATGCACTGTCAAGTCTTGTTGACTCTGTTTTTAATTAGTTCCTTAAATGGAAGAGACACAAATGAGGAGGAAGGGCGTTCAAACTTGGATGATTCTTAAGGCAGCTTTTAATATGTTGGAAAAGTTGTAGATAATTGGGATTTCATTGTTTCTCAAAAAATCATGTATTTTGCTGACCTCGCAAAACTCCTAGCAGTAAACGTTTTTGAGTCAACCAGGATGGTGGAGAGGCACAGAGTGGGGGGAGAGGGGTGGAGGTCTGGGAAGGAAAGTGAATAAATTCTGGAATGCCTTGGTTGATTGGTGCAGTCACAGGTAATTGTTCAAGACGCACACAAAACTTCAGTTTTTGACTCATGACTTTGGTAGGTGTCAGGAATGATTTTAGTTTAATGCCTGGCATTCGTTCAGTTCTGATCATACAGCATTCCATTTGAAAAAAAGTAAAGAACAATGCCATTTAGAAATTTCCCGAAATCTCGCCCCCAACTGGGATACCGGAGAAACTTGAACATATTTTAGGAGGCAGGGGTTACTAATCTGATGTGATAATCAAAAGTGTGGTGAAATTTTGTAGCATTTCGATCTGCTCCTAGTTGGCTGGTTAGCTCAATTGGTAGAGCGCTGCACTAGTATCGCAGAGGTCAGTGGTTTGAAATGTGGTGAAATTTTATAGCATAACGATCTACACCTAGTTGGCTTGTTAGCTCAATTGGTAGAGTGCTGCACTAGTATCGCAGAGGTCAGTGGTTCGAATCCCGTACAGGCCTGATTTTTTTCAGGTCTGATTTTCGCTATTGCTTAAAATAGCGCTATCTGCTGCGAGGATCGTGCATCATACGTATTTTTAGTAATACTGATAACGATAATTTCTGTTTTTAGCTTTCCAAGCTGTGTAAGTGTCTTGATGACATGTGGGCTGAAGACAGTGGAGGAGAAGTAATCCTTTTCAGATGGACACAATTTCTTCTTGATGAAACACTGACGACATTAGATATTGAGAGTCCATTCACATTGAAGTACAAGAATGCCCATAGGAAGAACAAGAAACGAAGAGGAGATCCAAGGGCTTTCCAAGATGTTGCCTCCCATAATAAACTGGTTGATGCTATTTTAGAGTACAACCAACAAGAGAAGGAAAGAGTTTTTAGCAGCAGCTTTTTCGCATGTAATGTTTGTTTCAGCGAAAAGCCAGGATCACTTTGCATGGAATTCCATGACTGTGGGCATGTGTACTGTGTGGATTGCATTGCTGGCTACTTTAAGGTTCAGATTGAGGATGGGGCAGTAAAAGCACTGAACTGTCCTTCAGAGAAGTGCGAATCACAAGCTTTGCCTTCTCAAGTTAAGCAGCTTGTCAGTCCTGAGTTGTTTGCGAAGTATGACAGATTTTTGCTGCAGTACAGCCTTGATGGAATGGCAGATATAGTTTACTGTCCTCGACCCTCATGTCAGACTGCTGTCATGTTAGAAAGCGAATCATCCATGGGTGTCTGTCCGTCATGCTCCTTTGCTTTTTGTGCATTTTGCAAGCATACTTACCATGGGGTTTCACCCTGCGATATCAAGGGAAGTGATGCCCGAAGGCTTGCGGAAGAGTATTCTGCAGCTTCCAGAGAAGACAAAGAATTGTTAGAAAAACGTTATGGTAAACGACGGCTTCAGAAGTTGTTAGACGAAGTGGTCTCCGAAGAATGGCTTGATGCTAATGCAAAGCAATGCCCATGTTGCAAAGCAAGCATTCAAAAGATTGATGGCTGCAACAAAATGACTTGTCTAAAATGTCGGACTTACTTCTGTTGGCTGTGCATGGCAAACCTTCCACACAGTAATCCATACCAGCATTTCAACTCTCCAGGTAGTGGCTGTTTCAATAGGTTGTTTGAGGGTGTTGATGATGAGGATGATGATGAAGATGACGACTGGTGGTTATGAATTCAGAGACTAATTGTATTAATCAATGAATAGCCAGCAATCAGACTTTTATTCATAAACATTTCCCAGAAATTCTAAACCATTTGGAACTCTATTCCTAAATAAAACCTGGTTAGATTTTGCTCAAAATAAGATGAAGTAAATATGAAAATATGAATTTTTTTCCTTAGCTAGCTGTGGAACAAAGATATTTATTAATTGTCATTAAAATGTTAGATAAAAACTACAAACAGAGTTGAAAAAATGGTAGTTCTTCCTGCCAGACTTTGCCTGCATTTATTTCAGGTGCATGACAAGTTGCATGTAATAAAGACAAGTGTTTTGATATCTTGGAAATATTTTAATATCAAGATGCTATTCTGTTATCTTCGCTGTCATGTTCTGAGTGACCGATTATGTATTTATCTTATGGGAGAGGGAAGTCCCCATGGTCTGGTTACATAACTTGGACCATCTTTGAAAGCAGTAGACCCAGTGTTTTTGCTATGTTCAGTGAGCCGGAGATGCTAGTGTTTTGTGGTGCTGTCACTCTATGTGCTCTCTCTGTGAAAAGACTAAACAACAGCTACAAAGAAGTCTAAAATTTTGATGGTTGTATTTGTCTAAAGTTTACCATTCTTCAAATTTTACTAGTTCAATATGGGCTGTCTTTAGATGTTCAGATATAGAATTAGACTGTTTTGCTCCTAGTATGATATAACCTCTTGGGCTTATTCTGCTATTTTTTTTTAAGAACACACCTTCTGATAAAACCTTCCCCACTCTTCCCTAACATATTTAGTCCTGTTGTATTTAAAAGAAGATATTATGAAATTATATAGAACTTGTCTTTGGAATAAATTAAAAAAGAGAAAATTAAGAACTGGTAAACCAATAGATAGTTTGCAACCAATCTCAGGAGACGTAGGTAACAATGGTGAAAGGAACAAGTGCTGGTGGACGAACAAACGAAGCTAATGAGATATCTATTGTTTACGTCCACCAACATGGCGGCGATGACGTAACGTGCAAACCGTCTATTACGCCAATTAAACAAGAGTACCTTCCCTCTCCTCCCCCGCTTCATTCAATCATTAGCTGAGTTGTCCCGAGGCTCCTCTCGTCAGCAAACGTCACTGTGCGGGTGAACAGAATATTATGTAATCGAACACCGATCTCTCCGATCTCTTCTAAAATGCCGGCTAGAAAGTTAACGTTATACGCTAGTGTAGCTATAGGAGTAACTGGACTGTCAGTCTTAGGAATTGTTTTTAAAATTCGGCGAAAGAGATGTTCTGAGCTGCACACGTTTGGCTCGATGTTACGACAACATTTCGAATACTTCATATTTTCCCTCTTTGGGACGAGAATGATTCGAAAGTTGGAAAAAGATAGCATCAATTTTATCCAAGTACAAGAAGAAACTTTGTTTAAGATTCTCAAGAGTAACGCTGGTACAGAATATGGACATAAGTACAATTTTGGTGACATTCACGATAAGGTCAAATATGTTAGTCAACACCCGCTGACGAGATACAATCACTATGAATCTTACATAGGTAGGTAATGCTATCATAAAACTACAGAATTTGCAAGATCTGCGCGGAACACGATGGTGTATAGAACTTCTATGAGTACAATTATGATTAAATACAGCGATAACAGTTTTATTTTTTTCTATGATTGGTTACAGACTTGCTGTCTGACTGAATTGGTGAATGACTAATTGACTGAATGATTGATTGAGTAACTGTCTGACTGACTGACAGGCTGATTGTTTGATTAACTGCCTAAATGATTGACATAAGTGCTGCTTGACTCAATGACCCAATGACTGACTGACCAACAAACACACTGGCTGGTTGATTGAGTGACTAACTGGCTGACTGACAAACTGACCTGCTGGCTGACTGACTGACTGACTGACTGATTGACTGACGGACAGAGAAAAAGACACAAGGAGGAGCATGACTTAGAAGTATACCCACTTCCGTATTTACCCGTGTGTGATGCGCACTTTTTTTCTACAAAAATAACCATCAAAATTGTGGTGCATTTTATACACGGAATCCATTGTTGGTCACGCATGTCCTAATTTGCATACATTAAAACACAACCAAAAAAGTAACACATTTAAATCTTCGATTAAATAACTTATTTTCAATCAAAAATTATAGGTGCATAGTAAGTTTTCACTCTAAAATCAAGAGGAAAGATAAAAATCACTAAATATTTCTGCAAGTGTGTAAACAGACACATGGATCAGATTTTAAAGTGAATAAGCAAATTTGGCCACATGTGGAGAGATCTCATGTTACACAGGATTTTTCAATGAGAAGCAAGAAGAAAGTGAGCAAGAAATATTTCAGGACAAAAGCTCTATTTAAAGCAGTTGATTTGCTGTTATGAGCGAAAAATGTGCGAATTTCTTACATGTACAAAGTGCATGCAGTGGAATTCATCATGGTTATAATTATTGTTGTTTACTTGACTTTACGGCCAGAAAATTGCACAGCGTTAGTTTGAAAATTCTAAAAATACCACAATATGACGCAAAATCTTCAATACTTTTCGGACGTATTGCTGCTCAATCATAATTAATATGGGGCCATGGAATTGTCAAATTATCTAGGCCTCACTTGAAGTCCTGAAGTTTGATTTCAATAATGTCATAAATAACTAAGTAGCAAAAGATATTGATGTTAACGATATAGTAAATTTCTTATTCTTGTTGTCTTAATAAATAATTGTACAAATATTTAACTTGTATTTTTTGCCATGAAAATTTTTTTTTCTGATAAATTAGGTTAAAAACAAGAGTGCGCATTATACATGGGCGCATCTTATACACGGGCAAATATGGTACCTGTCCTCACTAGAATTCATCTTTTCCATGCATGTTAGAACCATTGTAGTCTTAATTAGACATTTCATCAAAATGTGAAATTATGTATCTTACACTTACAGAAAAGATCTGTCAGGGTGAGAAGAACGTTCTTACTGCAAAGGAGCCTTACCAGCTGGGTGTTACTTCTGGAACCTCAGGAAAAAGTAGTCTACTTCCAACTACAAATGACATCCCTCGCATCTTTTTCACCAATGGTGTACTTGTTGGCATAAATACCATGTTTGAGGCTTATCCTGGGGTAAGAAACCAATCAGATCCTTGGGGTAAGAAACAAATCATTCCCATAGGAGAAGAAAAAAAAATCTCTGGTATAGGAAACTAATCAAATCCCTAGGATAAGAAACAAAACAAATCTCTGGGATTGAAAACAATTCAGATCCCAGGGGTAGGAAACAAATCAAATCCCCAGGATAAGAAACAAAGCAAATCTCTGGGGTTGGAAACAATTCAGATCCCTGGGGTAGGAAACAAATCAAATCCCCCACATTAAGAAACAAATCAAATCCCTGGGGCAAGAAACAAATCAAATCCCTTAGTTAGGAAACAAATCAAATCACTGGGGTTAGAAATGAATCAAATCCTAGGGACAACAAACAAATCAAATCCTTGACAGTGTTTTCTCAACTTCTTTAATGCATACATGCTTGTTACAAAAGTAACATGCTATCTAACATGCTATCTAACATGCTTCTTCTCTGAAATTTTCTCCAAACAGTCCTACCAGCTGCAGAAAAACTTGAAGTTCTTTTATTCACCAAAGTGGCGCTACACATCCTCTGGCCTGCCCATTGGTCCAAATTCCTCATCACCCAGCAACTCACAGCGAATCCTCCATCTTTATACCACTCCAAAAGCAGGTTATGACATCATAACAGAACCAGAAGCCTTGTACATTCACTTACTGTTTGCTTTAAAGGATCGAAATCTAGGCATTTTGGAGGCAAATTTTTCCCAGCTGGTGTATTCCGGGCTCCTTGCACTTGAAGCTCAGTGGAAGTCACTAGTGGAGGATGTTGAACTTGGGAGGGTGAACCCAAATTTGAACATTAAAGAAGATGTCAGAAGGTAATTATTACCGGGTGGGAGACTGGGTGCTAAGAGGTGAGCACACTGGATTCAGGGTCAAGAAGTATAGGCTCTAGACTACACCAAGTCACTGTATTGTGTTTATGAGCAAGACACTTTACCCTAAAAAGTGTGTCTCTTCATTCAGGAACAAAAAGGGGTTCTAGCAAACTGCCAGGGAGACTTGACAAAATGCTTGTTGGGGGGGAGGCCTGACAAAATGCTTGTTGGGGGGGGGAGAGGGAGATGCTGAAAGCTGCTCGAAAACCTGTGGTTCGAATTCTTACTGCGTGAATTTTTGAAGTTGATCGTTTGACCTCATTTTGTTCTGCACATCTAGGTGTCTTATAATCTTCCGTCTTTTCCATATTTTGTTCTTCCAAGTAAACTAGATAGCCTCCTCAAGCCTGATAATGAACGAGCTGACGAACTGGAGAGAGAATTTACCAAAGGGTTCGACGGAATTGTCAAGAGAATATGGCCACATATTAACTTAGTCCTCGCTTGTTCCACAGGTATACTAATTTATGACGGAGATCTAATTTCTCTTTACGAAACTTTTAATTTTCAAGTGGACAGGTGCAAAGGATTATGGTTATGATTAGCGTTTTTCTTGACTCCTTCCCTCAGGTGAATTGAAAACCCGTTATAACGGAATCCGTTCTAACGAAAAACGCGCTTTATCTATTACTGCTAGTCAATTTCTGATTTAGTGCTGAGAGTAATCTGGGATGGGCTCGATTTCCGCCGCTCTCTCGGGTCCAGTCTTTTTCTTTCCTCCCCGAGAATAGAGGAGAGGAGCGCGGGCTCCGGTTCGACGGACCACAGGACATGTATACTAGAGTTTAATCGCCAGAAAATTATTAGATGTTTTATTTTAACTACTTTGATACTTAGCCAAAAACCTCTATTTTCATTCTTCTAAGGTTCATCAGAGCTGTATGCCAGCAAACTAAAGGAAAAATATCTGGGTGATGTGCCAATTTACTCGCCGTTTTATGGATCGACTGAAGGTCTGATCGGAGTTAATCTGTGGCCACAAGAAACGACCCCAGTTTACATGCTGGTGCCTCGTGCAATGTTCTTTGAGTTCATTCCAGTGGAAGAAAGCAGTGAAGAACAGCCGAAAGTAAGAGGAATTTAACGCGCAGCACTCTGAAAAAACTCAAAGCATCTTTTCAATCACGTGTTGATACTAATCCAAGATCCCATTGGTTTACTTCGCTGTGCGCTGTTATTGGTCCAGAAAACTCGCGCCACTCTCTCAACCAATCAGATGCGCGTTTTACTGCACCCCAAGCAGTTCGCAAATTTTGACCTTGCCTCTTCGTTGGCCCTGTGGGATATATTTTCTTTGTTTTGATTGGCTGCTGTCAAAACTGTTCTTTTCTTTTTTAATAACGACACTTACACGTTATGTACTTTAAGAATTGTCACGACAAAAAGTGGAAGAACTTATACTTTGGTCTTTTGCCTGCGACCGTTTTTACATTGGAGCAAAATAATTTCCTCATGATTTAAACATGATCGTTTTAGAAATTGGTTTTTTTTATACAGCTTTTAATAGATTCGTTTGAGGGAAGGCTAACTTAATATTTTGAAGTTAGGAAATTAAATGTAGGGGGAAGTCTGGTTGAAATTTTGAGTTGAATTATTAAGGGAAGTCAAGTGGACTGATAGTTAGCGCGCTGGACGGAGAAGTCTGGGATCGAGTCCAGATCAGAGGTGCTTTTGCGTTCGACCAAAATTTTCAGCGCAATCGAGTAATATTCGAGTAACACTTGTCTCTGTAGTGAATTTTTTCTCTTACGGTGGACAGGTAAAAATAATTCATACTGAAGTATCATGTGTTTGAGTCAAAACTGTTCTAATATGACGACTTAAATTTCTGTTCTACAGACGCTGTTTGGTGAAAACATCGAAGTTGGAAAACTCTACGAGTTAGTGGTGACAAATCCTAGCGGACTGTACCGATACAGAATCGGAGATGTAGTCAAGGTTGCTCGTTTTCATAACAGTTGCCCTGTAGTAGAATTCCAGTATCGTCAAGGGCAAATACTTAATGTTCGGGCTGAAAAAACGTCTGAGCGCGTTTTCTACGACGCACTGACGGCTGCGCTTGGCAAGGAAGGACAGCGGCTTCAGATGGTGGATTACACTTGCACGGAAAGCGTTATGCTTAGCACACAGAGTTACGTGATTAGCGAAAACGTAAAAAGTGTGGCGCCATTTTATGCTGTGTTTATAGAGTGGAATGACAGGGAACAGAAGGAAGATGATATAAAAGGTGTTGAACAGAAGGTATGTTAGTGAAGCGGTTGACAAAAACCTCCTCCTTATTAACCATGAACTCTCTTGCGCTACGCTATCAGTTTCGCGTTGAGAAGGTACCTAAGCTAGTACACCATCATCATTATCATAATCACTTCGTGACCACACCCTCTCTCACTTGTCAACCTTTTACACCATAACATCAGCAAGCATATTCTCCATACTGTTCTCTTTACATTTCCTAAGATGCTGACGAGGAGAATTTGTTTAGCAATTAAGAGCTTCTGTTTGATTTCCTTTATTCTGGCGACATTGATGTGTGATTTAACGGTGGGTATTATAAGGGGAAGTTAGTAGCCAGTCATTTTTTGTGGGTTAAAGGGTGAAACGGTTTAATTTTTTTTTATCGGAAGTCATCCATTGAGTGCGTGCCGGTTAACAGGGAAATGATTCGATTTTCCATAATTTTTGTCATAAGAAATTTTGTCCGCAAGAGTTGGACGAGGTTAAGCAAGTTATCGTGACCTGGTAAATCGCACAAGTATGCGATAACTAAGTTTGATGACTGATATATCATTCGATCACCGAGTTTTTTGTTGTTGTTGTTGTTTTTTACTTTTAGTTCCTTTTCCAGCAACTTGGTGCTTTTTTAACATTTTCGTGCCTGTTCTGCATTATTTGTTCACTTTAGCTGTTGTTCCTTTCCCCTAACTAGAATTTTCTTCTTGTGTTTTCCACATCTTAGATCGACGAGGCGTTATGTAGATTCAGTCCCGTTTACGAGTCGTTCAGGCGCAAGGGAAGCATATCTTGCTTAAAACTCTTCGCAGTAAGAGAAGGAACTTTTTGCGAACTGCGACAATATCTGCTCCGCAACAATCCTGCAGCGGCTAATCAGATCAAAATACCGCGGGTTGTGAAGACGAAAGAGGCGCTCGATATCTTGTTGAGAAATACGACAACGTAAAAGGCGTTGTGTTACAATATTTTGAGTCGTTTGGAACGGCGTTCAGAATTACCTTGAACATGAAGGGAAAGTCAAGATATTAATTTGGTAGGGAAGAATAACTCCAAAAGGGAAAGAAAATACGAAAGGAAAAGAAGGATTTGCAAGGATAGAGAAGATTTACACGGATTGCTAATTTGCAAACAGCTACATAATTCTTGTAGTATCTGTTATCCAAATGCATCTAACCAAACGACCGTGCAGTCGCCACTGCAACTGAGCTTTTTACCTCATTTGAGTATCAAAAAGGGAAAAATGAGAGTCCGTGACTTGCAATAACATTTGTGGGGTATATGCTATATTTTTACTGCCTGTATGGTGGATTTAAAATATGTTAATTATATCTTTATTGTTCGTCAAGCTGGTTTTAAATGCGATTCCTAGTTAAGAAGAACGATTTAAGTGAACTCGAAATTCCTGTTCAGCCGTTAGCTCATTTTAACTCATCATTTACTAAAGGTGTTAAAGATTTAATCCATAAATTGCTCTTGAAAAAAGCGGGATGTATAAAGAGAGATTTTGCCAAAGACAGCGTTGAATTTAAACAGGCCGTCGTCCTTTACCGTTAGCAAAAATGCGTCCTGCGAAATTGACCAATGACAACGCGCGTAGTAACTGCGAGATGTAAAAAGTGATTTTAATCCTAACACTTCGTAAACTCGGTGACGCGAGTACATTTAGGATCTTAAATACGAATTTTACGCTTTCATGATTTTAATCCTGACACAAATTTCTTAATGGACTGAAACGGTAATTTCACCTTCACATAAACCTACATTCGAAAGCTTTGAAAGCATATTTTGATTTATTTATGTCGCCATTTAGATAATAGATAAAACTCATTTCGCCTCTGCAGTCGTTGTTCTTTTAAAGATCATCGCTAAATCATTGCAGTGGACTCAGTTTCATTAAAGGCTGGATGCCTCTAGGCGTGATCTAAGTACATGTAAACTTGTTTGCTCAGTGCTTGTAAAATTAGCTCCTTCTTCACTTCCTCATTCTTCAGCTGCCCACGAGTCGTTAAATCATTTCCATCAGTCTAGAAGCGTCTTTAGTCAAAATTTGGAGAATTATTGACCAAACAAGGGAATGTTATGTAGCATTTTTTAAAAACGGTCTTAGTTTCAAATCTCCCAAAATACTCCGAGAGAACTATCAACCAGCAGTTGCTGGTGAAGTCTTGTAACCCCTTTTTTTCATTATCTTTTTAATTTCGTCGTTACTGAGCGACCATCGGCTTACGAACAGGTGCTCGTTCTCGTGTCCAATCTCAAAGTTGTCCTTCTCAAACGGCATCCACGTTTTATTTGTTTCGCCACGATTCAAAACATTCTGAGTTTGAAATAGCTCGTAGACCTTTACGGTCGCAATTAAGACTTTAATTTTTTCCGTATTACCAAAACGGATATGTCGGTTAAACTTAGCCAACGAGTAATTTCTTCCTTTTCCGGAAAAATATTCCAAAGACTTCAACGATTTTTCTCATAACCCGAGTTTCCATTCCGATATAGCTTATCTACAGTTTTTTGTTTTCTTCTATCTTCAACTGTTTCGCAGGTATATCGTTACAGAAACAATCTGTCTGAAAATTGAGCTGGAAAAAGGAATAAAATTAAAATGGTCCGGTAAATGACAGTCATAACAGGTTACAATCCTGTTTGCGACCGATAATTACCTGAACATGACGTAAGAGCCTTTAAAAATCCTTTTTTCGGGGGATTTTGCGTGGTGATAGAATATGGTACTTGAGAAATAATTCAGTGGCCTGTTTATGTCAAATTCCTCACGTGCCTGGGCGGTTTTTTTTTCCAATTTGCGGCCTTTCTGACACCTCCGACGCCCACCTTGGTATTTGCCCTAGTCCAGACCGTTATCTTTTAGGGCATATTTATTGTACCTCTCAAACAGACCCAGCCCAGAATTTTGCGTCAAAGACTCACGAATCGATTGGCTTTCATAAATGATAACTAACATAACAACTGGAGCTAGCAAAGCCATCGAATCCCTCTTCTTCGTGGTTAATGTGTCAAGTCTGTTGCTTGGTCTTCGTAGTTCATGAAACCTAGCAAAAGTGGTGGAAAATATGTTAAGCTCGACAGCCTCCAAAAGTTATGTCAAAATCTGCATATTAAAATACCTAGTTGAAGGATATCTTGTTTTTATAACCTGTGTTCTGTTGGAGAGCATCACATCCCATGTTAAAGTAAAAACTGTAGACGAAAACTACTTTTGATAAACCTTCTGTGAGGCTAAAAACCCAACCTAAACTCCGGTCAATGGTACTCCCTGGTTGTGGTTAATTAAGCCTCCCCCTTGTTTTTGTTGTAAGCCTTCTCACGTGTAAGGGTGGTTCATGCGTTCAACTTCACGTGTACCGGTTTTCTCACGCGTATCTTAACTACCGGTTCACTTTACGATAGTAACAATAATAATAATGCATTTAGCGCCATAAAAATCTCTCAGACTGTGATAATGACTGCATATTAGACGAAACTGAGCGAAACCTTAGTATTTAGGAAGAGATCATTGTAGGGGGCACGAGCCCATTTTATTTTAATTTAACAGGCCATTCTGCCGTTCATGTTTTCTGTTCCCCAGCCTCCGCCCAATCTTATGCGTTTTTAAAGTTTCTGTTTGCGTCTCGAACGAAACAAAGCAAACCATTTTCTCTCAGATTGGCGTTTACGTTTTTGCTCTCAACTGTCGATCGCACAGTGTTTCCATTTGAAAAAGCATAACTATTGATGCATTTTCGACCATCGTGCACACTACGACCCCAAAAGCGAAGAGTGGAAATGACGGCATGTGGCGCATTTTTTGTAAACGTTTTAAAACGTTCTGAAAACTTCCATTTTCTACGTCCAGACCAGAAAAGGAGCTCTCCATGTACTCCACTTTTTAAACTGCTCTCGGAAGTCTGCGCCTTTTCATCAGCGTTTTCGAGAGTGTGGAGGATAGGCAAAAACGCATGAAAAAGAAACGTTTTCGCATGAAAACATGTAAGTGTGTAAAGAAAATAAATTAAAATCAAAATCTTCTTATTTTGCTGATGTCAGAATAAGACACCAGTTTGGTCTCTAATCCGGGCATGAAATGTAAAATTCGAGAGAAAAAATTTTCCTGATTGAGACATCTCGTAATTTTTAAAACTCCAGACAGAAACCATTATCGTTATTCCTTGCTTTGATATAACCCTATATAACTCTCAAGATGTGATTATAAATTCTGCCCTCTAACTGCTACACATTTCCTTGTTAATTAATTTCGAGAGTTTTCTCGACAACTTGAACAACTGCTATCTGATACGTTTGAGTTTTCTCATTACCTGTCTGCTGGGTAATGTAGGGTTATTATGAGGAGAAGGTACATGGTATACCAGTAGCTTCTGGGAATTAAAGGGCTAAAATCCAAACCCTAATCAGCAACACTTCCTCAACACAAGTAAGCTTCCCCCTTTCCCACCCCTGTTTGTCATCATTATTCGCATTACCACGTGAAAGCGGGATGCATGTGCGCGACTTCACGTTTAAGTTACACTCACGCGTATCACAACTGCCAGTTCGCCTTAGGATAATAGGGCGTTTAGCTCCCTAAAACATCTCTCAGATTGTTATAATGACTGTATATTAAGCGCAACTGAGTAAACAAAGACAAAACAGTTAGGAAGTAGCAAGGCGTATTAGTATATGCCAATCGTCTAAATAGTACTTTTCGCGGACGCTGATTGGCTAGTTCGGAAGTGATTACCAAGTACTATTCACCGCAGCGTTCTTTGGTTTTAAGTATTGCCGTGTGGTTTTCGCTTTTTTTTTTTTTTTTTTCAATTTTAACACAGATATAATGTGAATACCAAGCTGAGTTGCAATCTATTACCACCGCTAGGGTTCTTGTTTAGTTTCAGTTCCCGGTGGCTTTGGTTTTTGATGATAGCAATTTTTAAGACTCGTTATTTTTTTCTTCTGTTTGGTTATCATGCTCCAGTGTTAACTCATTTTGTAAAATAGCACTAAGGATATGGTTCGATAGTTCTCACCGCAATAGCGCTTTGAATTCCATGTATGATCAATTTCCTTGTATTCACATTGCTACTTGAGAATCGTTCATGTGAAAAGAAAGCTAAAATGCATTTCTGTTTTTTTATTTTCTGAAGGAATCTCTAGCGATAGTAAATGATAGAGCTTCCAGGCATAGTGTATTTTTCCGATCTAGGTGAAGGCAAATAATTGGTATGCACAAAGATAGTCTTGAATTAGAGTATTTGAAAAAAAAAAAAAAAAAAACTCTTAAGGAAAATAAGACGAGCCACCTTTGTCTTTGACGGTCATAAATTTAAAACGTTAAAAGCTTTCCCTACCGCACGTTCAAAATTCATGGTGCGGTTTTTAATGAAAACATTAAAAAAAAAAAGAGAGAAACAAAAAAAAGAAAGAAAGACTGCTTCCCTCCCCATTTTATAAAGGATAGTTGTTGGTCGTAGATTACCCTCTTACCCTCCGGCAGCATTTTGTCAAATTTCCCCGAATACACTGCGGTATTCATTTACTTTCCAGGGAGCACTGTTAGATCGACCCTGGCCTTGACTCGAACCAGGCTACGCGCCAACTATCAGACAATTGTGTTCTACACACGTTTGCATGCAAACCAAAGCTCATTCTCTAACGTGGACGAATACAAAACCAGATAAAATGCAAACTCTGATCGAACATTAATATTATCGTGTTATTTGATGGCTTTTCTTTTTGACAATTGTAACCCAGTAAGCCATGACTTCCGCAATGTTATTTTTGCCATTATGTTGTTTACGTTTTGGATTTCCTATTTTCTGTAGAGTCTTCCTTTTTTTTCAAGCTAATTTGAATATTTTTAGTTCCTGTTTTACGCCGCAGTTTGTGATGGTAACACGCGTGGGAAATAGTATAGATCATTCAATACGTTTTGTATCAAGTCGATTTTCTAAATGTCCAGTTCTATTTCTGATTTATTTTTTAATAAAAGTAATTAAATAATGATAGCAAATTTTTGAGAAGAGGACAAAACCTTTACATTACTTTGGTCGGGTACAAAGTCCAACGCAGCTCTCGTGTGCTCTCGAGAAATAATTAGCTATTTGGCAGGAGGAGAGACGGAGCGTGTCTGTGATAGCCTAGAAAGAGGAACTAGATTCGACGTTTTCGATTTCCTTTTGTTTTCTTTTCGCTTCGTGATTTAAAGGAAAAAAAAAACCTTTTTTTCGTAATCCGAAAGTCAGTGAAATTACTTGAAATACTTGAGTATCACGTTTTCATTTGTACTTCTCGTTTTTATTTCATTATTATTATTTTCTTTTTTCTGCTCTGTAATTATCTATTTACAATACAAACTCTTTTAATCCCAAACAACGGTTGTCGCTACCAATTTTTAATGGATTCTTGTAATTTACCAAGCACGGGAGGTACAATAAAATCACGCCACTGCTGGCAGGAGTTGTATAATTTGTTATCTTATCAATATGCTTGAAAAACCCGCAAAAATACGATTTCTGTGATGGTTAACCTGCAATAAATTTGGGAGACTTTTTATTTGTTTGAAACGTCTCAACACTTCTTTTGCATGTAATCTTAAAAAGTTAAATGTGCTTTATTACATTTTGACGAGTTTCACTTTGCAGACGTAAGTAGATATGCGTCGGAAAATTAAAGGAATGAATCAGGTTCGTTTATAAAGTAAGCCATTAAAAAAAATTGTGGCTTTCGTCTGTTATATGTTATGTGATGAACAAAGCGTGACAGCTAGAAAATTTTTTCAAAGCTTTTCCAGCATTCCGATGAAGAGATTTTCTTTCAAATATTTGAGATTTCTGTCAATCATACAGTAAAATGTCTTGGTGGCCTTGATTACATTTCAAGTCAGTGGAATTGTGAGCTTGTGGCAGTTTCCGGCAGTGACACTAGAAGTGTGTTGCAGTTATAGCGGATGAAAACGATTATCTAACAAGTTCAGAATTTCACTGCCTTTGCCTCAGAGAAAGGCAAACATGATACTGGTCAGCTGATGCTGGGTGAAAAGTTTTGATCGTGCAGCCGGGACTTCAGTTTTGCACATGATTAGCTAAGGAACTGGCACGAGTTTTCTGGACCAATCACAGAGAGAAATAAAACAAAACTAATGCAATCTTGGAGAACTTCCGATACTCTGTTTTAAATCGCTGGAATTACGAGTTTGTAACAAAACTGCAATAGCAGCAGATAAAGACAATGAAGCCTTATCTTGGAACCCCAACGGCCTACCAATACGGGATTTCCATTTGACTATAGCAGTCTACTGACAATTTTTGTTTCAAATCAATTAAAAAAAAAACCTCGCTCAAATCTAAAGATTTTAGGAATGAAAACTTAATAATCATAAAATCTCGTCTGTGGCAAAAGTAAAGCGTAAATTTCAAGGAATGCTATAGAATAGAAAAGAGGTGTAAAGAAATTAGTTTATTCTGCTACGACAACACCCAAACCTTACAATGAAACAATTTTAACTGGTCAGAAAAAAAGAACAATTCACTAACAATAAACTAATTAAAACAAGATACCTTTTTCCTTCACCATTTCGTTACAAAAAATAGCAAATTCGCTTTAAAATAACTTCTGTTCTCACGTTGCCATTTGTAAGTTCACGTTTTTCGGAGAACACATTAATTGCGCTTCAGTTGTTTTTTTTACTTTTCACGTTATTAATCTTTGTCAACATGTACACCTTTTTTAATGGGTTTAAATCGTTTACCGAGCACTGTACTCGCGAAATCGAACAGTTAGACACCTGAATTGTTGTCTGCGAGGGTTCCAATGCAATTAAATCTCTTAGAATGTCTGAGTTCTCTGCTCGAAAGAGCTTTATTGTTTATTCTCTACAATCGATATTCTCAATCAGAATTAAACGCACAATTTAATGTGAATTGAGCAAACAAGAGCGAATTATTCTAAGCCTAATGTATCATCGGGGGATATCCCTTAATCCATTACTTGAGTTACAGTAAAAACTTTCTTCGTCGATTTAAAACGTCCAGACGGTGCCTCTCTGGTGTGAATATTAATCACTCTGTGTTTCTTCATGGAAAGCATTTTCAATATGGTTTTCCTTAATTTTCTGTTCAGCAATCCGTACAGTATGGGATTCAAAACAGAGCTGAGATGAGCACAGAATGTTGATGCCATCCAAATTACGCGCGAAAAATCGACGTTTGCTAAATTCGTGTTTTTTAGTATGCCTTGAGGTAACCAGCATAGCGTGTAGAAGCTGGTCACAACGAGAATTTTTCTCGCAATGTAGAAATCTTCGTTCCTTATAACTTGCCTGCTTCGCTTCCTAGTCGGACTTGATTTCCAAGCCTTTTTGTATCCTTCCTGATTTTCACTGCCCTCTTGAAAAGTACTGCTGTGAAACGAAAGAGAAACTTGTTTCCGATGGGTTCGTACCAATTTGAAAATCGCAGAGTTAAAGAACACCGTTGCGAAGAAAGTAATGTTCCCAAATACAACTGTTATGATGGACTGAAGTGTCGAGCTCCTGTTTGAAACAACACAGACAGCTTCCTTGCCGTGAAATGTCATTTTCTCCTGGGTCAGTAAAAACGAGAGGGCGAGAAGGGTCGAAAATATCCAGATAGATATCAGATACAGGCGTGTTAAGCGTTTTGAAAATACCTTAGTGTATTTTTTGTAATGAACAATGACAAAATAACGATTTAAACTGATTAAGGTTATGCTAAGATGCGAAGTGGTGAATAAAAATGAGTTTAAAATCGCTTGGTAATCACAAGCTTCTTTTCCTAGACGCCAAGATCCCTGGATTAGAACAGAGGCTAGCAATGGGTGTGTAGTTAATGCGGCAAGAATGTCCACAATCGATAAATTCACCACTAGCAAATTTGGAATAGTCTGTAAGACCTTGTTTTTACGAAAGGCTGCGATTATCATTCCGTTCCCAACCACTGAAAAGATCGTGATTAAAACAGCAATGGTTGATTCCAAGGCGATTGTGGCGTCTGATCGACTAGATAAATTGTATACGTTCGCGTTTTTTTCCATCTTAGGTCCAAGTTGTCTTCTTCGCTTGGGAAGAGATTTAAACTCGCGAAGGAACAATCGACATTTCAGCCCTCCACCGAGCGATAGTTCTTGATATTTCACACATCCTTCCTTCTCTTCGTTCCGTTCACGCTTGTTACGGTGAAAAACAGCTGAAGACACCTTGCCTTTCTTCGTTATATACACATCGACACAACTGTTTGGTGATAAATTATACACACAATCGCTTATTCGTGAATTTCAGTCAAGTGGCTACCTGCTCAATTGTGGGAAATTGCACTGCTGTTGTAAACTACTTAGCGGTTAAATTCAAGAAAAGGTGGAAGTTTTAAATTGCTTCCTGTCTAAATTTTAAATGGCGATCGTAAATGGATTGCTGTATTTAGTGTAAAGTATACCAGCACAAAATTGTAATCATAAAAAGCCGTATCTTCAGTTAAACAAAACATAAAATTATGCGGAAGGTAAAAGGGGAAACCGTCAGTTTTTTCTTAAACAACTCATCCAGGGAATAACAACGAGTCTTGCTAATATAATTTTATATATAAAAAAAGACATATTATGTTCGATAACGTTTTATTTCTAATACTCCGATTAAGAAAAATAGAGTGTGGTGTGTGCTTCGCCGAATATATGTTGCAAGTGAAAGAGAAATCTTGAATGTTTTAATTTACCTTTGAAAGAGCCATAAACAAGATTAATTGCGCATTAACGCCTTCAGTTTGAAAATATTGGATTTACGACCGGGCGCAGGTGAAGTCTGTTCCCAACGCATGAGAGTATATGTTGCAAACACGTCTTCGAAAATCACCTCACGTGCAAAACTCTATTTTTTGAGATAAACGCAGTCACATATAAGGTCGGAAGATGAAATTTTAACCGCGTTTAATTGAAAAATATCGGTTAAAAACTGAAAACTGAGGGAAATGTGTTGTGGATTGAAGGCCAGCAAGACTGGTAGGCGGGGATTAGTTTTAAACCCTAGAGCTTTGACTAAATTGCATAAATTCTGTCGCCTGATTCAAATGTTTTGTCGCGTGACGCTCTTCTTCAATTTATTCCCTTCTTGGATAACGATCTGAATGTTATTTATAGGTTTTGGAGGATTCTGAATATAAATAACCACAGCCTCTTTATGTGGGGTAAATTTTAAGGAAGACTGTACCGAATTGATATATTGTCATTGAACGCTATAAATCAAACTCGACTGGCTTCACAGAGAATTACATAATTCTGCACGTGAGTCAACTCAAGTGAAACCATTTTAACGACATGTCGCCGCAATATCTTAGCGATGAAATGCACTTTACTGTAAAAAAGAAAAGAACCACAATGATAACATGAAAAAAAAAAACCGAAATGAATAATAACAAACACACATTTATTATTTTCGTAACTTATGGTGTCCTAAAATTCCAGTTGGACAGAGGAAACTATACATTCGAAATACATATTTGTCAAGAGCAATAAAAAAGTTCCTTTCATTTCTCACTAGAAAAAGATCGGCACGCTGCCGGAGAGCTTACGGTTATCAAACAACCAAAAAAATCAAATCAAATGAAACTGTGAAGACAAAAAAGCATGTTCATATGCGTTATTTTTAAAATGATCAGCGTAAATGTTTTGAATGTTCTAAAAATTACTACAAGTAAATTATAGGCTAGATATGAGGCATATGTAACAGAAATAACTTCTTTTTCATTTTCTGTGAATTGACTCAGAAGGTAAATATTTGCAATTTTCATGGTCGAGATAGGTCACGGGGTTAGCCATTGCATGTAACCTTTGATATGGCTGACCTAATTGAAATTCAGTTAAAATGTCACACAAATCCCTTGAATATATTAGTATTTCAGTGAGTAATAAGGAAATTGCGTTGGGTTGCATTCCTGAAGGATAGGAGGTTGTAAATAGTCGCAATCTCTAACATCCTAGAAGTCTTAGATGATCATGGGAGGGTCGATAGCCACGTGGCTAGTTAGTACATTGCACGCTTTTGACAAAGCGCACGTGCGGCGAGGGTGGACTGCACGCCTGAGAGCCTGCTGAGATCAATAAACATTGCGTAAAGATTTTTGTCAAGTTAAGGCGAGAAAGAATATGGGCAACTGTGAAATTGTTTTTTTTTTTGTTTTTTGTTTTTTCAATCAGAGAATCAATCGTTCATCTGCAAGCAATTTAGCAGTACATCTGCGTTGTTAATTTTCATTTTGTTTTGGTACAGAATTGAAAGAGGTTGCGTTATGGTTTTTAGAACAGTTACGTAATTCGATAACTCTCTCACAACCTCTTACGTAATCAGACTTTCAGATCGAGAATCAGATAAAAATTTTACTAAAATACCTCGAATTATTCAGGCAAAACGAAATAAACTCGTGAAATTGCTGCTAGGTTTGTAGAAGAACTCCAGGCAGCAAAAGCCTGTTCATGGCTTATACACGAGCCCGTTCACGTGCGAAACTAGAAAGAAGGCGTGAAAAACTGAAAAAGGGGGGCTGTGAATTTACGTGGGCAAGTTTAGTATGAAGTGAAAAATTGTGAAATACTTGTTAATAAAGATGCAATTTGAATATTGTTACAATATATTTAAACCAGAATTCGAATTCTTGGTTAAATCCTCAGCAAACGCAACATCGGAGAAGGCTTTATGATTGCGGGACCAAAGTTAGGCTTTTTAGTTTTGAAGGTTTCGGTAATGCTCGTTAACCTTTTCATTTAACGGTATTTGAAGTCCTTTACAGGTAAGTTTTATTTTTGTTTTTTTTTTTTTTACGCTCTTTTTAATCATATCGATGAATCTGAATGCAGTTGTTCTTAAACTAAAAGGCAAGAAAATTTCGGTTCGATGGAAATGAGCGCACTAGTAGTGATACACACTGCCGGATGGTTTGCGTAACTACATATGTATGTCCCCCTAAATTTTTTCATTTTGTTGGTCCCCTCTTATCAATGCATCCATTCATCGATACACTTGGTTAGCTAGAAAGCAAAATTGAATTTCACGTCATTTCTGGATTACTAAGCTTTTCTTTTGGGAGAATTATATCAAAATATCAGTGTGGTGTTTTGGTATGTGGTATGTATATGTGTGTCGCAAATTTACCGCTTGAAGTGTATTTCAGTTACTCCATACTTTCATGCAGTAGCCGATGGAATCATAGGAAATGCTGCTAACGCATAAGCGAATGAAAAAGAGTAGGCAATAATATTCATAATCCATGATTTTAATATGGAAATAAGCCACTGTCGCTTTTCTTGTTACATAGGATGTCGAAAGCGTGGTAACTTTGGGAGCTCTTGAGCATGTTACGTAACGGCTTCGACATCGACTATCGCCCTGACACACTACAAAATGCATCATCAAAATCTTGCTATAAAAAGCAAAATTTTTAACGAAAAACTCATTCGTAGGTAATTTTCCAGTCAGTAGGCTATTTTAGACGTTGAAGGCGAAACATGCTGGGAACATGTGCTTTCTTCATCATGAGCATAGCATGAAATTAAACACCGCGTGAAAGCAACTTTTGCATTTGTGCTCTGGTTTGAATTTAATTTAACAGGCAGTGATTAGAAATGAAAGAAAAGCCTACGTTCAGAAAATCCACCGCTTTCGTTATAGGTTTTTTCAGATTTCCAGTCCGAGTTCTGAAACCATATCATACATTACGTAATGAGCCCGAGAGAGTCTGATAAAACCCGCTACTGTTTCGAACTGTTTCGCGGCTTTTATTTAAAATTGGTTCCTACTGAAAAGGGTCTGAAAAGTGATGTCAGCGACATTCAAGACACGCTTCTGAGGCAAGAATGATGGATGAGCTGAATTCTATGTTGAAAACTGTTTGTCTCGCAAAATTCCAAATTTGAACTATCAAACTACGAAGACCAAAGATTAAGTGCACACGGAATGAATACCGTTCGAGATACAATGCCCCAAGGATCCTTTGGTATGATTTTAGAAAAAGAGCCGCCGTGTTTTAACTGTTATGGCGTTTCTTTTTTTTTCGTTTTTTAATTTGAAATTAAAATAAGCTGTCTGACGAAAGGAAGAACCGCATAAAGTTAAGTAGTCTTTAAGTTTGAATTGAAAGTCCACATACGAGAGATTTTGATTTCGATACATTGAAATAAAGACTGTAATGAAATACTGGTCAAGAACAAGATTACTATGCCACGTAATGAAGCGAAAGTAGAGGTACACAACTAAATACTATACATTCAACAGCCAGGTCCTAGAAAGTGGGAAATGGCCTGTGGAGAGCTTGTTTTTTCGTCAAGTTGATTGCCATCTTTAACTACACATTTGACCGTGAAACAGCTTTTGCCATATAATGTGTTGTAAGATTCGACTGCTAAAAAATAGTTTTATTTCTGTATAAGGTGAAGCAGCGAAAGAAGGGGATTAAAAAATATTTATTTTCTGTTCGGCACATCAGATTGCCGCGTACATGCGACGGATTCTACCACACAACATATCTATAATTCAGACTCAGCCTGGCTTCGACGGGGACGCAACTTTTTTTTCTCTCTATGACTATTATTGACTCTAACCCTGTGTAAATCTTAAAAAGATTTCTGTCTTTTCAAAAATTATGGCAAAGCCCAGCCTGAGAGTATGAACTAGTTATTGGTTTGCCATAGGTTCGAAACTTTTGGCCAGAACTGGGGTTTTAATTTGTCTTTTGTCGAATTACCTAGATTTTTTTGTCTCAAGACAGAAATTTCACAGGATTGTGCCAGAGCTTCACTCCACAAACAGGCATATTAATTTCATACCTTTATTATATTGCTCAGCTCCAACGAGCATTACTACACAAGCAAGCGTAAGCATAGAACTCCTATTCAATGATGAAATCTGATTTGTTTCAGTAAAATGCGTTCAGGCTCGATCTACCCATGATGTACTTTTCTCACCGCACGTGTTCATAAAAGTTTGTGACAGCTGCCCTCACGTGCAGGAAGTAAAACGTGATAGCCGCTTCCCGTGATTCAATCGATTCAACCTAAGCATTATTTGCACCAGACATTACCGCAGAAAATGTGAAATTTTGCCATTAAATGTATCCTGTTCTTTCATTTCTTAATATTTTCCGCAAGTCAGTTGATAGTGAGGAAGTAACAAAGAGGATTTGCAACATAAAGTTTTTCAGTTTTGAATTTTTAGAGTCATGTAACTTTTAATCATGATTGTAACACTTACGTAACGATCCCACGACTTCCTAGTAGAATGGCTCACGGTCAGAACAGGGCGACATTCGCATAGTTAACCCACATTTTTTGGTTTCAAAATTTACGTTATAGAAAAGAGTGATCAACAGGAAAGTAAAATAATGGTTCAAATACTAATTGCTGGTGTTTTTGGGTCGGTTAAGCTCAACTTATAGGAGAAATGCAAGGGAATGTGGGTCGAAGTTGTTAATTTTCTCGCATGTTTATATGGTGGCGCTCGTAGTATAGCATGTGTATAAACAATCATGAAAATTTCTACAATTTTTTGAAATTTGAAAACGAGTTTCTCTGAGGAAACAACGCCTGACTGAACGAGGCTTGGTCAAACTTCAAAGAAAAGGTTCCTTAATTTGGAACTAGTAAATATTTCTGTTGCGGTACAAAGACGACAAAATGTGTCAGTTTAACTGTTTTGTACGTTAGAGAACGAGTTACCAAAACATACGACACAGCCTTTGAAACGATGACGTTAAAAGGGAGGAAAGAGTGAAAGAATGCTTGACACTTGTACACAAGTTATGGGATCAAATGTTTTGTTTTTTGCTGCGTTTTTAGTGCTTAGTGCCGTGTAAGTGAAAACAAATTGAAATCTAGTTAAGATTCCGTCCCAATTTTACGCGAATCCCATTCAAGTTGTTAACATAAGAGAATCACACTTCAACTAAAAAAAGAAATCAACTCAGCCAGTTCTCCAGACGTTTTAGTTTCATACACCATTTTTGGCTTTTAGGATGTAGTGATCCTTCAAGAGGCATCATGATGGCGTCTTCTATACAAAGTTTTTTTTTCTGTTTTTCGATGTTTTGTTGAAAAATATCTCCCAGTAACTTAGTTTTTCCGGTAAAGCTCCACTCAATTACTAGCCGATGTTTATAACTCACTGAGTTTGGAAAAATATACCCATGCTCAATTTAAAATACATACATACATACATACTTTATTGACTTTCCCCAAAGGAGGCTTTTCAAAGACAATATACTGGCTATTTATTTACTTGCGCTGAGTAAACCTTGTTTGCAGCGTTACTAAGGCCTCTATACCAAAACAACCCGAATTACTGGTAGGTGTGGTGAAGTGCTCTAAAAGCGATGAGGAACTTTGCAGAATTTTGGCGAGAGATTGAACAAAATGTAGGCCCCATTTCAAAATAGGAAAATCTTTGGGGTTATGTTTAAGAGATCCAAGTGATTTTCATGCGACCTGAATTTGTCTTAACCGCGGTGATTATCAGTTTAACCACTGAAGCTTGATAAGCTTCTCTTGTAACCCAGTCTTTTGCTGATTTTTTTTCGCAAGGATGGACTGAAACAGCCTAAATTTGGCGCGAGTGAGTTGAATTTCAAACATGTCACGTGCACTCTCGTGGCACATAGCAGCAATCAAAATGGCGGACGAAGTTGAACGATTCTACAGATTTCCTGGGCTGTCTACTGGACGACATGATGTAACGCTTTCTAAATTGAAATCGGCGTCTGCTAGGCTGGATGTAACTGATCTATCGACAGAAATATGTTTTAACGTAAGTATACGAGGAAACAAGCTAGACGTGGCTGAATCGAAGAATTTGCTGTGGTTGTTGAAGAACTCTTTCGAAGAAGAAAATGTTCGTCCGGATTCGTTCCTGAATGAATCTAAAGCCCCAGATCTCGCTTACAAAGTCCTGATTGAAATTGGGCCGAGGCTTAATTTCTCAACGGCTTGGTCGACCAACGCAGTGTCGATTTGTCGTTCGATTGGTTTGGAAAGGATCAACCGTATTGAGAAATCGGTTCGATATTTGATTCATGTTACGCCAAAAGACAAGAGTGACACGAAGAGTATCACGAGAGACGATGAGAATGCACTTGCTGCCAAGCTTCACGACAGGATGACCGAATGCCGTTACGAAAAGCCATTGACGAGCTTTCACGTCAATGTTAAACCAGAGAGCTGTTATGAAGTTGATGTGATGGCCGAGGGCCGTGCTGCTTTGGAAAAGGTGAACGGTGATTTAGGACTTGCATTCGACGAATGGGATCTGGATTACTACGCTAAATTATTCCAAGAGAAAGTGAAAAGGAACCCAACTAGTGTGGAATGTTTTGATTTGGCTCAGTCGAACAGTGAGCATTCACGCCATTGGTTCTTTAAAGGAAGATTGACAGTTGATGGACTGGAAGTGGAAGATTCTTTGTTTAAAATGGTGATGAAAACACAGGAAACAAGCAACAATAACAATGTTATTAAATTCAGTGACAATAGCAGGTATAGAAAGTGACATAAAAACAAAAAATTTTGGAATAACTGCAAAATGCCCTGCACCATTTTGTGATCATTTGAGCGACATAAGTGTTTTAAAGAAGGAGGTATCCAAGGAAAACATTATTTTTGCCTTATGATGGTATTCCGAGGGTATTCTGCAGTTGAGCCCAAATTTTACTTACAGTCTACAACATGTTTTCTTTGAGTTATTTATCAAAGAAATGACAGGGGAAGGTATAAATATGCTTGTACTTAGACTTTCTCAAAGTCGTTTGCTTGGTTTTCTGTTCTGGTGTGGTAGGACCCGCATGTAGTTTCCTCCTCCATTACCAAACCATTAATCAATTTTGCGAGGTGCAAAAAGTATTTTGACAGTTTGACAGGCAGCGCTTGCAGAAGTTCACGCCAAAATGACATCACTTGATGTGAAACTCTGCAAGGGAAACAAGTCGTTCACTCGTGAGCTTTCGCTCGCTTGACTTGGCTCGCTCGCGCTTCGCACTCGCTATACGCTCAAAAGCGCGACTTGTGAGCAAGTCTTGCTTGTACTCTAAATGGCATCATGTGGAGAAACAAAATATTTTTATAACAGGAAAAGCAACAAATAGGTAGAGGGACAAGGTTAGCCCTTCAATCCCTAGGGGTGACCAGCATTTAATATCTTCCCACAGTACCACCCCTGAATCAAACATGTAAGTCATGAGAATAAAGGAAATGGTCATCAACTTAAGAAGCTCTTGATTGACAAACAACTTCTCCATATTAGGATTATAAGTAATGTTTAGAGAACAGTATAGAGAATAAAGATCCTCATGTCAGGGAGTAAAGGGTGAAGTTTTGTTTAGAACAGAATTTTGATGACTCTTATGTAATTAATGACTAACAGATAGTCACAGTAAAATTGAAGGTGAGCCAGATAAGAATTCAGAATAAGAAGCTGTTCTTATTTTTCAGTGCAATAACTGGTTACAAGGTCTCTTCCCTATTTCCTGAAGATTGTAAACGAGCTGCCAAGTTTCAACTGAAGCACAACTGTCTGAGGCACATCATCTTCACTGCTGAAACACACAACTTCCCCACAGGTTAGAAATGACATCCTCTCATAGGAATTAATTTCACCACGCTGCACAGGCCTTAATACTTTAACCCTCAAGAGTGACTAGCATCTAATTTCTCCTTACAATATCACCCCTGAATCACACATTAAGGTCAGGAGAATATAGGAAATGATCACCAATTAAAGAAAGATTTTGATCGTTACACAAATTCTCCTCTTAAGTAAGACAGGAAATGTATTAAGACCAATTTTGAGAACCTACATACTGATGTGGTACTTGAAATTGTTGTTTGTCCTTTGAAAAAAGTTTCACCACCAGGAACTTAAGCATTAAAAAGTTCTTTTCCCTTCTTGTTGATGATGAAACATTTGTAGGAAAATTGTGAAGAATATTTGGGTTGAATCTGTCTAAGTGCTAATGTTTAGACCCGTGATTTTAAAATGGATAGTTAAATCAACTGTATTTAGCCAAAGCTAACTTGGAGGTCTTTCTCTTTCTGGTAGGTGTGGCACCATTCTCGGGAGCTACAACTGGTACAGGAGGAAGGATCCGTGATGTTCAGGCTGCTGGTCGAGGGGCACATGTTGTTGCTGGTACAGCTGGATATTGCTTCGGCAATCTTCATATTCCAGGTGAGAAAGAAAATACGTGTTTCTATGTGAAGGTTGATAAAGTTTGCTCAGGAAAAGAAACTGATTTTAAAGAGAGTTGAAGCTAAGTTCTTTTGTTTTTGTTGGAGGAATGTACTAAGCACTGAGCAATTTGAGACAAAGGCCCCATTTTTATGGTCTTGGGTACCTGAGACAACCCTACCTGAGTTACCCTGGGTGAGCTAACTTTTCACCTAAATTCAGCCACCTGTTTACATGAGGTTGTGAACTCATTTCAGGTTGGTGAGATAACTGGGGGGGGGGGGGATAAGTTCTCTCACCCTAGAAGGTAGGGTAACCCTGGCAGATGGGACAACTTCTCATTTAAACACCTTATCTCGCCCACCCAAGATGAGACAATCTGATCAGAAAATGCATGCACACTATAACCAGAGCACGTGTGTATTACAGCTATTCTTTTCCTGTCGTTTGCCACTCTGTAAATATTTATCCTGGCCTGGCCAAATGGAGGTTAGCAGATATTAAATTTCATATTAACAATCTGTAGAGTTGTCTCGGGGGGGGGGGGGGGGGACTGTGTTGGGAACGCAAGACCATATAAATAAGGCCTTGGATCATTAAATTAGATTCTGACATGATAGATATTTGTGGTATGTATGTTCTCCTTTTCAGGAAACAACTGTTCAAATTTACCACCTGTAATTAACAATTATTCGCCGAAGGCAAGGTGAATATCGTCCAATAATCCCCTCGACTTCGTCTTGGGGATTATTCGACAATATTCACCGAACCTGAGGCAAATAATTGTTTTAGTATAATTTCAGAGCTGAACAACAGAGAAATCTCTAAAATCATAACATTTTAGTAACATTTATTAACATTTTAGTTGAACATTTTATTTAAACCGCGCGGAGCGGTTTATATAGCATCATATAAGGAACCGCTTGACCAATCAGACTGCTGGAAACTCTTTGCTCAGCTCTGAAATTATACTAATACCTCTTATTGTTGCCTAAAACTGCTTGGAATCCTTGAAAATTCATGTGGTAAAAGGAATGCTCTATTGGATTGAATCAACGGAGAACACTACATAATAATAATAATAATAATAATAATAATAATAATAATAATAATAATACAGTTAAACATTTAATCATGTTGTTTGAAATTCATTTGTGGCCTCACCTTATTGCTTTCTAGATTTTATAGTTAATTCTTCTTGCTCTCTGCCTCGTTGTAACTTTTTTTTTTATCCTTGTAGCATATCTTCTCACCAATGTGTTGATATTTTTAAGGAGAAATTTCTTAATCATTCTCTGGATTGATGGGATGGAGCAAATCCGATTTGCATTTTTTTTCCACTACAGGCTGAGAAAAACAATGTAAAATTAACCTACTGTATTTATTCATCTATAAGCTGAGACCCTAAACTTCAGTCTGTTTTAATTTGGAAGGTTCTTAAAACGTGTAAATTGAAAATACTTGGCTATAAGCCGAGAACACATTCAGAGAATTCCATTCTTGCACAAACTGAAATGAATGCAAAAGTTTTGAAACAGAAAATAGTTTCAATGCATTATTGCCATCAAAAACACATTTTGAGATAACCAGAGAGTCAGTGAGTCACTAGAGGAAAGATCAAGAGAACCTCTTTAATGGAGAGCTTGAGATGTCAGCGAAATGCACAACGATGGGCCGTTACACTCAGAAATATTTGCGGCTGGCTGAGAGATTACTTGATTAGTTTACAGAGCAGAGAAGCCAAGATAAGTTTTCTTTTTACGTGATTGCAAATTTCAACACGGTAACATGTGACGATTGATGAGTTTGTTTACCAATTGTGGGAATGGGCAATTCTGATTGGTCAGTTTCGAAATTTTTAAAACACTTTTGCAAGCTCTATACACTCGTTCAAAACTTGCAGAATCTCTGATACTCTTGACGGCTTGGAAGCTGAAGCAATCTACTCGGAATAAACGGCAGAACTAGTGGATGAGGAGGAGATAGATGATGAATTCCACACCGACACTGAGGACGAACAGTAAGCCGTATTTACTACACACCGAAAACAACAAACCGCTGCGTTGGAAGCATCTGCATATTTAAAGTCAATGACTAACTTCAACTTGTTTTGTTATTTACTTCTGCATGCAATATCTCGGCTTATAGACGAATATATCTATGTTTCCTTTGAATTTGCTGTTTTGAAAAAATTATGTTTGGAAAAACACTCGCCTATAAGCCGAGAACCCTTCTCTAGCTCAAATTTTTGAGATTTTGGTAAAGTTTTGTGAAAAAATCACTCGGCTTTTAGATGAATAAATATGGTAAGCTGTCTTAAACCAAGTTCTTAATTTCCCTTGCAACTGTATGCAGTTACTTGTTTTTCATTATCAGGTTATGAACTTCCCTGGGAAGACACAGAATTTGTTTATCCAAACAATATGGCTCCTCCTGTTGAAATTGCGGTAGAGGCCAGTAATGGAGCATCAGATTATGGCAATAAATTTGGTGAACCAGTCTTGGCTGGGTTTGCCAGGTCATTTGGTATGATGCTACCAAATGGACAGCGGCGTGAATGGGTCAAACCTATCATGTTCAGTGGTGGTATTGGTATGATTGATGGAGAAAGCGTGACCAAACTGCAGCCTGAGAAAGGTAAGTTTAAACACTGCACAAGTTGACAAATGGTAAACACCACAGCGTACACTACTGAGTTAGGGAGCATGCAAGAGGTTGCTAAGCCTGAAAGAAGCATAAGAGTTGCTTAAGGTGATAGCCAATAGTGACTCTAGCTTCGTGAGTACTTAGCAAACCTCCCAAGTACATCCATAATGCAATTGTGTGTGCTTTGGTGTTCGCCATTTGTTTTATAACATAAAAACTAGTTCTTGCAAAACATTTCCTTACTTGGAAACATTCACTCAGATCAGCAGTGTACACCCATGGGTAAATAGTAGACAATGAATTGACCAATCAGAGTACAAGCTTTATGTTATTTATGTTATAAAGAGACATGATGCTTTTGAAACTGATCCTAAAAGTTGCCAGAACTTAGTCCAGTTTTTAAAGAATAAAGCAACTAGTGAAGTGGTATTTCTGCAATTAGCTGGCCAAGCATTATTTTATTGAATTTTCAGCATTACCAACATAGGTTTAAATTTGAGGGTGCCATTTATTTGTAAAACCCAATACTGGAAATCATTTGTAAACTTACCGAAAGTTCCTGTATTTTTAGGTATGATGATCATATTGTGATTGCTGGGATATATGAGCCAGACGAGTATAGGTTTAAGTCAGGAAGACTGGTTCTATCCATGTGGTAACACTTACTACAACAGTGCACTCAACATGTAACACATTTCAGAAAGAGAAACTGTTGAAGAAGGTTTGATCAGAGAATGTTTATAACATTAACCAACATAGCACTGTACTTTTCTCACAAAGGTATGGAAGTGGTCAAAATTGGTGGGCCTGTGTATCGTATTGGTGTTGGTGGTGGTGCTGCATCGTCAATTCAGGTTCAAGGAGACAATGAATCTGAGTTGGACTTTGGTGCTGTTCAGCGTGGTGATGCTGAAATGGAACAGAAACTGAATAGAGCCATCAGAGCCTGTATTGAGATGGGGTCTGATAACCTGATTTGTAGCATCCATGATCAGGGTGCAGGGGGAAATGGTGAGATTTGGAAGTCATTAAGAATTCCTTAGTAGTTAAGATATTGACGGGAGACCGGAATTTCTCATATCTTTTGTAAGGAATATCTTTACCTTGAAGAATGAAAAATAACTACCATTTGTCTTTTCAGTGGGGGAGATGATTCTAGACATGCATGTAATTATTGTTTTAAGTTTTAAGTTTAATTTATTCGCCACAGGAATGGCAGGAGAAAGGAACAGAACTTCCGTTCCAATTGACACCTAACCCTTTTATTACCCACCCATCCCACCCTGGGAAGGACATCCATCACACAGTAATCTCGTGTGTGGGAAATTAACATCTCCTACCCCAACCCTGCAGGAGACAGGACCTCCATTTATCATCCCTATCCGAGAAGACTAGAAAGTCTAACCATTGGCAGATATTATTACAAAGGCAGCACTTTCTTCTCAGTTAATTAAAGACCCTGAGTGTTGGTCCAGCCGGATTTGAACTCACGACCTCCCGCACAACAGTGCGGTGCTCTACCAATTGAGCTAACAGGGAGGCGGTTAACTTGTTGATCCTTTGACTCCTGTAACTTCTCTCTGCAGCCCTTTATCAATCTAGTAAATAGGTAGTGACAACAAGCTTATCAGTTAGAGGGAAATATTTTGATATAGGACCAAGTTCTTCTGTCTAATTTACCAGCAAATATGAGTTCTGTGACCCATGAGCCCTCATGAGTGTGTTGACCCCATGAGCCCATGCGGCATGAGAATAAAAATGAAGAAAACACATGGTCAATAGTGTTGGAGTTGGTTTTGATCTTAGGGGAGTTTAGTATTGCTTTGGACTCGACCATCAGCACTTTAAAGTCTATTTGGTGACCAAGTAACAGAAAAAAATGGTAGTAGGTAGGTATAATTACTAATTGGATCTTGAGAGTTGAAGAGCAAATGCAGTCTTTATTTGTGGGAGATGATATCAGGACTGGGGGAAGAAATAACACATGAGTCCCATTTTCAAATTTCTCTATGGATATTGTGGGTAAGAAATTTCATTTTACAATTTTGATATTATGAATTATTATTTCAGGTAATGTTCTTAAAGAGATATCCGAACCAGCTGGGGCTGTGATTCGAGTGAAAGACTTCATTCTCGGTGATCCAACTATTTCTGTTCTGGAGCTTTGGGGTGCTGAGTATCAGGAGAGCAACGCCTTGTTGGTGCATGCCAAAGATAGAGACCTGCTTCAACTGATCTGTGACAGGGAGAAGGTGCCTGTGTCCTTTGTAGGGGAAATAACAGGTTAGATGTGGCATGGACAAACATGTATGACTTCTAATAATAAAGGCTGATAGTTTCGAGAGAAACTGTTTGGGGCTGCATTGGTGGGAGTAACGAAATAACTTGGATATATCAATAAAGTTGAAGTGGTAAATTGGTCACCGTAATGATTACAAAAGCTGACTTTTCGAGCGTTAGCCCTTCGTTGAAGCGAATAGAGGAATTGTGGGTTGTGTGTGCGTAGCTCCATTCTCTGCCTTTGAAAGCACACACAACCAACAATTTCTCTATTCGCTCCAACGAAGGGCTAACGCTCGAAACGTCAGCTTTTGTAATCGTTACAGTGGCCAATTTACCACTTCAACTTTGTTGATATATCCAAGTGACTTCTAATAAGTTTGTTAGGGGGGATTAGGTATGGCACACTTGTTAGAGCTGTGGGCCCTGTTGTGCAAAGGCCAGTTAGCACCAACCAAGGGTTAAATTTAAATCCCAGTTTCTATATTTCTCTGTTCAAAAGCCATTTTGGGATAATTTTCCCAATTCTTTTTTAGAGCATTCAAATGTCAAATTGTAGATAAATGGAATTAAACTGGATTTTCTGTTGTTACAACTGAACAAAACTTTGAAACATTAGGTGATCGCGCATTCTCTGCTGCAGTACCAAGACAGCCTCTCTCTGGAGCTTTGTAATGAGAGAAACCTGTCAAAATTCAAGAGCTCCCTAAAGACTTACTTTTTTAGATTAGCTTTTTATTAGATTTTATTTTATTTGATGTACTTATTTGTAAATAGTTTTATATAGGGCTATATTTAATTTTCTTCATATAATTAATACTTATTATAATCTTATATTCACATTACATATAGATAATTTATATATATTTAGTATTTTTTAAAGACATTTGTAATGCGCATAGATTATATGCATATAGATTTATGAGCAATATAAATAAAGTATTATTATTATTTTCTTTTTAAGCTTTTAGATCTGATATCAAATTTCACACTAACCCTGGGTTATCTTAACCCACCTCTGAATAGCATGACCCTGGCCCCTATTGGCTGCGGCCAAAATTCAATACCTTTACCTGTTTCCACACACTTGGGTTGAATACGTAGTTGGGTCTGGTCTTTGCTGTGGGATTCCTTCCACACAAACATCATAACTCATTCCATGATCTTGACAGAAGGACGAGAAAAGCCAGCTTGTGATTTTGCTAGTGTCAAAATCAAATTAATTACTCAATTTGTTTTTGACAGTAATTGCAAACAACTAGAAATCATGTCACAACATGAAGTATGTGTTCCTTCAGACAAATCCATTCAGTGTTTCGAAAACAATTTTAGCTTTAGTTCTGTAACAGTTATTTCCAAAAGCACTTTGTATGTACATGTAGTGTAGTCTTGTGAGGGCAGTATCTAATGTTTTATGTCTTGTAACTAAAACTTATTTACAAACTCCATACTTAAAAAGAGCAAAGTTTTGTATGTAGACCAGCTTTCAGCAGAGCAGACATTTTTTAATGTTTTCCCAAATTTTGTAGGTGATGGGAAAATTGTGCTTGAGGATGATGAACCTAATACTGACTCAAAGAATGGACCATGTTTGGAGGAAAATGGCATCCCAAGCAAAAGACAGAGAATAACCACACATCCTGTGGACCTTGAACTTGAAGTTGTACTCGGCAAAATGCCAAGAAAGGTAGTCTATGGTTATCTTCTCTATGTCTACCCTGTTTACTGACTATCAGTGTTTAATTGAGTGGGTGGAAAACTGGGTTAAGTTTGTTTTCAAGGCTGGGAATAGTCAAGGAATCTCAAAATGTGGTATTAAAGAAAAATAAATTTGCTCTTCGGGTGAGGTTACTGCTGGATGGGGATGTTGTTGGTTACTGCACCTTGATTGGAGGTTGTTGTCATGGTTAAATCAAAAGTCTCAGACTTTATTGTTGACTGTTCACTTTGTTGCAAAAACATTGGTCACTGTGACTGACGGCAGTTTTCTTCAGTATTCTTTGCTTTTCACAAGGGGTCCAGACCTCTTCACTTAAGTAAAATTAAGGAAACTTGTCTTTTATATGTGATGTTCATTCGTATTTTCTCCAGTGCATGAAATCTTGACATAAGTTTTCATATGGGGAAAATGACAGAGAATCAACATCTAATATGCAAATACATGAATATTTGAAGTTTAGGCAGAAGTTTTTCCACTTACAGGTTTTTAAGTTTGAACATGTAAAGTCCAAGTTAGTTCCATTGCGAATACAACCTGAACTCACAGTCAAAGAAATGCTGGAGAGGGTTTTACGACTGCCAGCTGTTGGTAGCAAAAGATATCTTACAAATAAGGTAGAGTTAATTTTATCAATCAATGAACAACTATTGGATGAGGTTGAGCATGACAGTGATAATTATCAAGGTTTGTGTTATCTGCTGAAGCGGAAGGCTGAGGCAGATAACACAAACTGAGGCCTTGATAATTGTTGCAATCTAATCATGTGAAAACTGAATTCAATAATTGTTTTACTATGCATATTCCTGAACACATAAAACTATTCACTGTAGGTAAGAGGTCACTTCTACATATATAAAATCTATTGTCTGTAGGTATAATATAAGAGAATAGATAATAAATATATCTTATTAACCAAGCGCAAGGACCATACCGGGAGAATATTGGCCCGAGGTCTTGACAGTACGGACCGAGGGCCGATATTCTTCCAGTACGGTCCCGAGCAAGCTTGGTTAATAAGAGATTCATTATACGACTGACGTTCAAAGGGACACAAGTGCGGTATCATTCGGGACCATCCGGGACAGTGCCCGGGACAGTGCCCGGTCCAATATTTAGAGAATATTGGATATTGAATATTGGACCGGCAATAGAGCATTTTGATTGGTTGGTTTTAGTTATTGGCCCTCTGACTGCCTGAGTCGTGTAATAATAGGATTTAAACAGCCTCCTGCATCATTTTATATGTAGGAGATCATTTTTCATTTAAGTCCCGTGGAAGAAAGTGATAATAATGGATATTTAACAATTATTCGCCTCAGGTTTGGTGAATATCGTGAACAACAGAGAAATTTCTAAAATCATAACATTTTAGTAACATTTATTAACTTTTTATTTTAACATTTTATATAAACCGCGTGGAGTGGTTTATATAGCGTCATATAAGGAACCGCTCAACCAATCAGATTGCTGGAAACTCTCTGCTCAGCTCTGAAATTATACTAATAATCAATATGATTAATAAAACAGTCTCATACATCATCGTATATGCAACTTATCATTATTCTTTTTAGTCCTGTGGAAGAATGTAATAAGAATGTATACATGGTATTCAAAGGTATATTTAAGCTGTATTGTCTTGTTGTACATTTTGGAAGCTGGCTGTTTTGACTGATGAATATCTGTGTATCATTCAACCTTGATGCTTCCAACAAAAAAGGGTGATTTCCCGAGAATCTTTTGAATTTATCCAGAAGATTCTGTTACAAACTCACCTACACATTACTTTCCTTGGGTTGTTGGTAACTAAGTATATATCTGAGTGGTGGCTCTTGAACAAAATTACTCTCTGAGCAGGGTGGACTGTTGTTTTGTAAACTTTTAGGTCAGGGGAATCAAGGAAAAAGCTACAAATCAAGAAATTCTTGATTGTTATACAAATCCTCCTAGTCAGTAGCCAAGGAAATGTATAGAGACATAGTGAGTTATGTTCTTTGCAGAGGAGGTTCTACTAAAACTCTCTCTCAGAAACTGAAACCCGTTGTAAAATTTATCAATGTCACGGAACCTGGAAAGCTGCTTAGGTTTTTATTTGTCTTATGTTAAAGGCGAAACATTTGATTGTGCTTTAAGGTTGACCGCAGTGTGACTGGTCTGGTTGCCCAGCAACAGTGCGTGGGTCCCTTGCATACCCCTGTGGCCGACGTGGCGGTTACCGCACTGACGCATTTTGATACAGTTGGCTCAGCAACCGCCATAGGGGAGCAGCCGATTAAAGGTCTTGTTGACCCAGGGTGTGGCGCACGCATGGCTGTGGGAGAAGCACTGACCAACTTGGTTTTTGCAAGAATATCAGATTTGAAGGTATTAAGCTTTACAACTTTATGAAACAGTCAACACTTTTTACCTAAAATTTACCATGAAATCGTAAGGTCTCATTTGCAATTACTAGTTCAAAGCTCGGATTTTTTTCGTCTTGCCAGCCTTGTACTGTATGAATGACATCTTTCTCAATTTATTTATTACAATTTCATGGCATATTTACAGGAAAAGAGAAAGAAAAAGAGGGAAAAATTGCCATAAGGTTGATTTGTAAAAGAGTTGCCTGACCCCATATAAAAACAAGTCACCTCATTAAAATTACAATAAACTCACTAAAAAATTGTAAAAATATTTACAATTTTGTTACAAATTTAAAAACAGTAGCTTTAAACTTGTCAACATTGCATGCCGAACGGACCTCAAGAGGCAAACTGTTCCATTCGTCCACAATCCAATAAAAGTAACTATTTTTAGGTATGTTTGTCCTAGGATATTTCTTTTTTAACGATTTGGTATTAAAATGTCTCAGTAAGTAATGGTCCTCTTGGCCATAAAAATCTAAAAATTGAGAAAAGTCAGAATCTAACGACAGAACAAGAATTCTTTTTTATCTGTCAAGTCATCCGTTTTTTATTTTTGTTAGACTTGGTTTAATCAACTGCATCGTTAACAATGTGCATTGGCCATCGCAAAGCGTTTCTAAAGCTGACGTTCCGAGCGTCAGCCCCTCGTCAGTCTCAGGAAGTGAGATGCTTTGGATGGTGAATTTTAGGTGAACCATTCAACCTGAAAGCTTCCCAGAATAACTGAAATAGTGAGTTGAATTCCACAGAATGACCTCTCTTAAAGGTTTTACATTCTGTTCATGGGCTCACTGACATCTCAGATCGGGACGTAATTTTGATCAAGAAAATTTTTACTCCTGCTGTAGACTGAAAGAACTTCTCTCTTTCTGTGTGATGGCTTCATGGAGAATTGGTAGAATTGTAGTTTTCGGGCTGGAAGATGATTTTATATTTAATGAGCGTGATATAAAACTGAATACTTTTCAAGCCTACAAGAACATGAAGGGCCGATCTACAAGTTGCAGTGTAGGCGAATTCACTCGGCAAATGAAATTTTCAATTTCTCTTTTTCGAAACAAGCCAATCATGGTGGTCGAAAACTTGCCATGGAAACCTGATGAAATTCGGGGGGAGGAGGGGTGGGGGAGAGTAGGGAGAAACTCAACAGTGGACTGGTATCCCTTTCCGGGGTATTATCAGTACTCCAAGTCGTTTCATGCTACAGAAACTGGGACAAACTGCGGTGCCTTGTGGGTCTGTTGGCTTGAATGCTGATTTCTTTTGCTAAACATTCTTTATCTTGACTTCAGTCTGTTTTATCCGGGTGTAGAGCATGGTTTTGAACATTGAGATCAAACAAGCCTTCTTTTGATATCCAACCTACCGAATAAAACTATGCTCAACGTCTTGTCTCCTGTACCAGGATGTTAAATGCAGTGGTAACTGGATGTGGCCTGCCAAGCTACCAGGCGAGGGAGCTGCCTTGTATGATGCTTGCGCAGCCATGTGTGAAGTGATGGCATCCCTAGGTGTTGCCGTAGATGGAGGGAAGGATTCTCTCAGCATGGCTGCCAGGGTTGGTCAAGACACAGTCAAATCTCCTGGATCGCTGGTCATTTCAGTGTATGCTGCCTGTCCTGATATCCGTGCCACAGTCACTCCAGATCTTAAGATTCCAGATGGAAAGGGAAACCTGTTGTGGATCAAATTTGGCAGCGACTCCAGATACAGACTTGGAGGAAGTGCCCTGGCACAGGTTTATAATCAGCTTGGCAGCGAATCTCCCGATTTAGACAACGCCGAGGTGAGATGACTCTTAAAGCCCTAGCTAGGTAAACGCATAAAGGTCGGCACACACGAGGAGACTAGTCCCTGCAACTAGTCCCTTCGACTAGTCCCGGCGACAAGTCTTTGAAGGGTTTACACGAGGGGACCGGTAGCAGGGACTAGTCCCTTAAGGCGTCCACACGAGGGCACTCAATTGCACAAGAGCATTTTTTTTTTTTTTTTTTTTCAGGTCTGATTTTCGCTGTTGCTTAAATAGCGCTATCTACTGCGAGGATCGTGCATCATATGTATCTAATACCGCAGTACAAAATATATGAACTTCATATATTTCATTGTATCTCATTACAGTTTCTATGAATTTTCCCTGAATTCTAGATTTCTACAACTGAAGAATAAAAAACTATTTCTAGTTTTGTAAACATATACAGATGTCTTGGAGCCGTTTTGATGGAATTTTTACCCTATTTGACTGTGTCTGTTAAAAATAAAAAAACAAAAACAAAAACGGAACTCGTAAAAGCATGAATAATCCGACTGAATAAGTGTAGTTCATTTGCGTTGATGTTTAATAGTGCTACAATGAAAAGTTACCAAATTTTCATTGTTTTCGTGTAACGCCCCAGACTAAGGAATATCTTTTGCCTCTTAATTTTCCCATGTTCTTGTGCAATTGAGTGCCCTCGTGTGGTCGCCTTAAGGGACTAGTCCCTGCTACCGGTCCCCTCGTGTAAACCCTTCAAAGACTTGTCGCCGGGACTAGTCGCACGGACTAGTCGCAGGGACTAGTCGCAGGGACTAGTCCCCTCGTGTGTGCCGACCTTAAAACTCAAGTAATAATGATGTTGGAGGTTTAGTTATTCCAATACTACTATTAAAATAAAAAGTTAACCATCTAAGCTTTCATCGATCAACAGCATCATCGGGGATGATATGAATATTCAGCGTAGAGTTAATTGGTGTTTTTACCATGACCGTTTTTCTCGCCTGAACGTCGCAATAACGACGCTGAGGTTTGCATATTTAACTACACAGGGTCGGAGAGTTTTGTACCGTTGTGTTCCTTAACGGTGATGAATGATTGAGGAATATCTTTTCTTTTTTCGGTGTGTAGATTTTTGAGGCTGCGTTCAGAACAACTCAACAGCTGATATCGGAAAGAAGGATCGTCTCTGGCCACGACGTTAGTGATGGAGGACTGGTCACTACCCTACTGGAAATGGCCTTCGCTGGAAATTGTGGCCTGTCGATTAACATCCCATGCCAAGACAATTTCAGTCCAACGGTTACCAAGGTAGCCGATGTTCTTTTCTCCGAAGAACTGGGAATTGTGGTGGAAGTAAGAGAAGAGGAAACTGAGTTTGTCATCAATGCTTTCCTTGCAAAGGGAGTTCCTTGTCTGCAGATAGGAAAGGCTGTTGGAGTGGGAGAGGATGCAATAATTTCACTTCAAGTAGGAGGTGAGCTCGTGCTGGAGCAGAACATGGTTGATCTGCGAGATATCTGGGAGGCCACAAGTTTTCAGCTTGAGCGTTTGCAGACTAATCCACGGTGTGTCCAGGAAGAGGAGGTTGGTCTTAGAAAGAGACATGCTCCAGATTACAAACTGTCATTCGAACCTGTTCCTGCATCTCCACTGAGTGATGTCCGTCCCAAAGTGGCCATCATACGAGAAGAAGGCAGCAATGGCGATAGAGAAATGGTGGCAAGCTTTCACATGGCTGGCTTTGAAGCATGGGATGTCACCATGCACGACCTCTGCAATGGATCAGTGAAGCTGGATGGATTCCGTGGTGCCGTGTTCGTGGGTGGCTTCAGCTATGCAGATGTGCTTGGCTCCGCAAAAGGCTGGGCTGCAGTGTGCAACATAAACAGCACTGTGCACTCACAGTTAGACGCCTTTTACTCCCGGGAGGACACTTTCAGTTTGGGAGTATGCAATGGCTGTCAGTTGATGGGCCTGTTGGGCTGGGTAGGGCAGGATACCCATGCGAGAGGATCCAATCAGGAGGTTTGCTTTACTCACAATAGTTCAGAACGCTTTGAATCTCGTTTCGTGACGGTCTCCATCCAGTCCAGTCCAGCCATGATGTTCCGTGGTATGGAGGGGTCTGTCCTAGGTATCTGGGTTGCACACGGTGAAGGACGAATCCAATTCCGCAACGATGGGGTGCTTCAGAATGTCACCACCAACAAGCTGGTTCCCCTGTATTTTGTGGACGACGACGGTGTTCCAACCACTCAGTACCCGCTCAATCCCAACGGATCCCCACAGGGTATGGCTGGTCTATGCTCTCCGGATGGCCGACATCTGGCGATGATGCCCCATCCTGAGAGATGTACATTGCTGTGGCAGTGGCCTTGGATGCCGCGTGATTGGCAGGACTCGCTGAAAGCATCGCCCTGGTTTCAGATGTTCCAAAATGCTTACAAATGGTGCGTGGAAACACAAAACGGTTAAACTGTTCTAAGGTTAAACTATGTGTAGAGATTGTTCACCTTGAATATCGCTGTGTTAATGGCGAATGTGTGATAGCATTCCAGAAGGAGATGGACTATTGGAGAAGTAATGTTTGTGTGGGTTTAGGTGGCTGGGAGATAGATCTAAGTGTTCTTTAAACCATGTAAGGGCAAATTTGGTCTCGTATTAAGATCTTTCCCAAGTGTCAAGTCATTGCTTGATTGCGTGAAGTCTGGGTATGAAACTTGCACTAAAAGTTATTTGCAGTTGGGCTCCGAAATTTATCCCGTGAGAAAACATCGTGGAAGGGATATCACAGAAAAAAATTCGTATATGTTAACTTCCCACCTGCTTTCCTGATGGTCCATCCCTTCAATGAAAAGTATAACTTCTTTATTTACATAAAGTGCTGATGTTCTGGAGAATATATTATTTAATTCAGCAGGGATACTGTCACCCGTTGGCGGATTTCCTGACTACATAAGAACAGTTACTAAGGCCTTCGACAAGTCTTTACCCTATCAGAATTCAGTTTGAAAGTAATCCGGAATTGCTGTTTTTCCTTTTTTTTTTTTTTTTTGCTCTTCTTTTTTCCTCTTTTTTTTGAACAGCGCGGATGGGATTGGTTTATATAAACCCGACGCCTTGCTCTCAACCCTTCAGATGTAAAATTAAAACCAATCACAACTCATTCACACACGTTTTTCCGCGCCTCGCACAGTCTTTTTTCTCTTTTTTCACTTTACTGTTTGCGGCGTTTCCTTTGTTTTGAGACGACTTTGGTTTTGGTTTAACACTCAGTTAAAATGGGCTGCATCAATATTAGGTTGTTTTTAGTTTGTTTTATTTTAGCTATTCGAATCTTGTGGATTATGAAGATTATATTTATTGCTCCTTAGTGTGAAGGTTAGTACAAACTAGTGTTATTGTTGAATCTTTGAATCACTAGAGTCTAAAAGCCAGAAGGCTATACCTTAGGAGAATCCCTGGGAATTCCCTCACTGTGATGCTAGATACTGTGATATTAAATTCATTTGTAAAGTGAACGTTTTTCTTCTATGTAGAAGAATAGCGGTGATCGTTTGTGTCAACAATAAAACAGTCTAAGTGTGACATTGTTGATCATCGTGACCTCGACTTGTCTTTCTGCCTCAGACTTCTGCAACAGCTTGATCAACTCTCATTTGATCGTTGACAACATCATCCCAAAACTTTTCAAAATCATCCATTCCACTTCCGCCTTCTTCTTTTTCTGTCATTTCCCTGGCCCTCTTTCGCTCAAAATTCTCCCTTATACCTGCAAGGCCATCACCGTCCTCGCTTCCACGTGAAGGGCCACGCCCATCACTGACAAGTGGGCCTCGGTGAGATTTGCTGGATTTTTGCAGCATGTTGCGAAGATTCTGCTCCAAGTTTGTAATCTCCTGATTTATGGCGGTCAAACTGTTTTTAACAGCACTAATGTCCCGTTCAGGATCCGCCAAAATGCGCACATCGTCGGGTAGAATTTGCCGTAGCCTGTGTAGTAACAGGAACACTTGATCCTTGTTTCTGTGAGGAAGTGAATTTTATAGAAACCCTTATGAAGCATTTCATGAGGAAGACAAGGCTGTAGTCTAGCAGCACCCGGTGGCCCCTGGCGCCTTACTTTTGCTCTTGGGCGACTCAGGAATTTTAGTTTTTTCATACAAAGCATATGCTGGGTACCCTGGATTTCATTTTCAGAGCACTGGGTTCCCTTCGTTTTTCGTAGAGTACAGCCTTGGGAAGACCAATTTTAAGCCAATGAATAATCAATGTAAGATAGCCGAATACGTACCCATTAAGAGGATAATCGGTGACATAGAGTAAAAGGAAAGAATATCAAAATTAAGCAAGGAAACGGAAACTGAATTTCTTAGTTTACACCATTTGGAAATGGAAAATTAATGCTACACACCCGTAAATGTTGTTTATCATTCATTCTCTCCTGTCACTGCAAAATCTAAATCAACATCTAGAAGGTTCATAACATTTTACCACCAACTTGTGAAGACACCTCTACATTGTATTACAATTGCAAAGAAATTTAAGGTGACTGAGAAAAATTTTCATCCACCTGCGGCTATGTTGTCAACCTTTAAACAACAAATAAACAATCCAAGTTAGGTACCTGGTAATAAGGGTTACTTTTCCTTCTTGGAGGTCATTTTTTGGGAATATTCCAGTGCCACCTAGAGGGCCACTCTCATGAAGAACTGAAATGAGTTGGCCATAGATGTCCTTGCGGTCTCCAGTTCTTGTCTGTATAACTGGCACCTCTTTCATTGAACTCTTCAGAAGTGCAATGATGTGGTGAGGTTTTGAAATACTTCTTTGCAACACAAGCTGGAGAGATGAAAAGGAAAACACAGTTGCAACCAAAAAAAAAAACACTTGAAACAAGAGTCAGAGAGATTGTGTGACATAACAAGTTTCAAGTTTTTTTCTTTTAGTGTTGATTGATAAGTTCTCTTATTTTCTTTTGTGAAGATTAATTTTGTTTAGGTGTTAACTTCATTGGGTATTAGGGGGGGGAAAAGGATGTCTTAAGGCAAGATTATTTGTTGGAGAGTGCTAAAAACAGAGGGTAAGGAGGCTGATCCCTTAGTCACTTATCATTTATGAAGGAAGTGGAGGGAAGGTTGGTGTAAATGAGGGGAGGGTTGTTACATTTTATACAACCAAAATTTATGTTAAGAGTGGAGAGGGTCAAAAGGTTTTGGAACACAGGAGGGGGAGAGTGAAGCTTTTTCTGTAAGAAATTGGGAGAGGGCATATGAAAACTGCACCAATCCTGGTTAAAAAAACAAAATTGTACCAGCTGTCCCTCCTGCCTCTGATAAATGACAGCTCCCTTTAACAAATGGTAAATACCACAGCATACACTATTGAGTTGTGGATGCAAATGGGAGGTTGCTAAGCACAGAAGAAGTGCAAGACTCACAGAAGACAATAGTTGAGAGTGACTCTGCTTCTTGTTGAACAAGCATTAAAAATAAGTTACATTGCAATTACCTCTGTTTCAATTGAGACTGATCTCAAGGCTGCAATATCTTGATTCAATGATTTGGAATCCAAACTCCTGTTTAACTGTAGACTTTTATCCATAACCTGTGCCACACACAATGTTACTTGTCCACAGTGCATGGCATGCTGATCAGTGCTTCCATTGTCATGATAACTTCTCCATGTCACCACCACATTCATGGTACAACTGTCAAACAATGCAAATCTTGGTAGGGAACATACAGCTGTCAAACTGGTTTGGTTGCCTGGTGACAACTGCTGGAGATCAGTCAAAGGTTGAGGATGTTCAAGTCTTTTCTTCTTCAAGGATGGAAACTGAAAAGAATCTGAACTGTCCCCTTTCTTAAGCTGCTGACGTGGGTATCTGTGGTTACTACAGTATGCAGTCTCAGATAAATATGAAGTGTCCATAGACTGGCAGCTCACGAGTCCAACTGTGAGATCACACACAGTCCTGAAATGTTTAGTAATAGCAAGTGATAAGGGTGTGTTACAGATTTGATGAAGCAACACTAAAGATTTCACTAGGAACATCATGGAACAACATGAGTGAAGTTCTGGTCTTGTATAGACTTGTATTGCACAGAATAAGCCCAATTTACCTCTCACCAGTATTCTCCACATCAATGCCAATTAACCACTGGTCATACAAGATACGCTGCCATATTTCCTTGACATTCAGGGCTGATACTGGCTCTGACCTCAGAAGACTGCTCATGTCTGACTTAACTGTGAAAACAAAAACTTTTATTAGAGTAAGCCAGACACAGACCACACATTTCTCCCAAGAAGAAGATGATGAAGAAGTAACAATGAAAGTTGCTTCATATTCTCTAGAAATGTTGTCTACTTTTTGGTGGGAGGGAATGGTCAATGAGAGTTAACTGCTTACCAAAACAAAACAAAAACTAAAACACAATGACCACAACAAGAAAAGGAACCATGCCTGTGGGATTAATGATTCCAACATTTTTATGAGACTTGTGACGTTTTCCACAAAATAATTAAAAACCTTGTCTACTTAAACAGCATATTTTTTTCCAATAACAAAGGCTGAGAATAATAGCTTACAAATGCATAATTTCCTCTACCTTCCCTAAGATCCCCTTCCAAGAGACATTGAAGACCTGAAGACTTAAGAAAATAAATTTAAATACTGTGAGCTGTCACTTCTCCACCTGCATTGAACTGTCACCAAGAGCAGGACCATGCAAATAAAACTAAGAACAATCTTTCAAGTAATTTTTAATCCATGATTTTCTCCCTAAACCAAAGTAAGTACATATTTTTGAACGAGATTCTGTATATTAAGTGGTCAAGTATGGCATAAAGTGGCACTAGTTATAATTTTTTACAATACCCCTAATCTGTGGAGCCTGTATTAGGCAGCTACCCCACCATTCCCTGGGGTGGATTCTAGGGGTGGTTCGGTCGAACCTCCTAAATTTTCCCTCAGAATGCTGGAAATCATGTTTCCAGAGACCTAATTCCAAAATCTCAGACCCTTCAGAAGGGGAACAATTCTCCGAACCCCCCTTGACTAAATCCTGGATCTGCCCCAGATTCCTTTGGGTAACCACTTAATACAAGTTTGACTGTAATTGTCATTGTTATAATTATTACTATTATCATCATTATTGTCATTACTATAACAGTCAAACCTCAATTATCCAGATCTTGATTATCTGGATTTCTCGATTATCCAGACTTTTTCTCTGGTCCCAATTTTGTCATGAATATTTATTTGTCATGATCAAGATCCGTAGTCATATTATTTTTAAAACTACAGCATTGAAAAGTGAAGTAAAGGCAAGTTTGCTTCATTTTCAAAAAGCAAAAGCAGCACTCACATGCATCGCAACTAGAAACCATGTTGACACTATTCAGATTATGCAGCTTTGAAGAATGATGGAACTCTCAATGCACAAGCAATATTCTTTTTTAAGACAAACTCCCTTACTTCAACATTTAAGGCCAATGTAAAAACATGTTTCATTAATTTTAATTGTTAATTCCCACTCAGTTTTTGTTCCTTATTAATATTCATATTCTCGATTTTCAAGACCATTTTGTTTAGATCAAACAAGTCCAGATAATTGCGGTTAAACTGTATCATCATTCGTTTTCAACAGAGTAGTTACTACAGTGATGATGTAACCTCTCAGATGATCTGAAAAAGCTAATTATGTAACACCCATTGATATAATTTTAAGAAAATGGCTGGTGGAAATGTAATCATCTTTATCCTTAGGGTGTTGTGAGAAGGTTCAGACCAGTTGCTAGGTTTAAATTAGTCAACCTTTGTTGATTCAGAACCTCCTTTTATTAGTAGAGTGTTTTTTATTTATTCCCACCACTCAACTCTAAAATTTTAATTTGAGAGTCATACCTTTTTCCTTTTTTCTTCTTTGCATGCTCCCGAGGAACAAGTTATGTCTTTCAGTACTTTACAACAGTGCTCCACCATCTTTAGTTTTTCATGATATTCCATTTTAGCCTCACGCAGATTAGATTCCCTTGCCTACCAAAGAAATTGTTTTGAAAGCCCAATCAAATGTAAACTTCACTTCAACAATTTAGAGAAGGAGTAGAACAAGGAATAGAGAGCAGGAAAAAAATGAGAAACAAGAGAATGAAAAGCACAAGAAGGCACATGAAATGAAAGTGGGAGATGAGGAGAAATGGAGAAAAAAAAGGTGAAAAGCACAACCCAATAGAAACAGAACAAAAAAGTGACAATGAAAAATTTGGTTAGGGATAACTACCAAGTGAAATGACTGTGAAGGAGAGAGAAAAAAGAACAAGGAGATGCTGGAAAAAGGATGAGTCTTCAAGGAAAAACGAACATGTCAAGGAAGGGTGGGGAAGCTCGTAACAAATAGAAACCAAACAAGGAGAAGAAATACATTTGTGTGTGGCACATGTAACCTAACCTGTAAAGTTGACCTTAATGCACTTGCTGTTTTCTGAAGTGAGTCTGTTACTGTTTGTGACTGGGCAGAAAAAGAATCCTGCAAAGAACATATAATATATGCTAACTACCTGATGACCAGTATGAATGACACAGCATTCTACCCAATTATACAAAGTTATTTGTTATCTCAGTTAGATAACAAAACACAGCAAAATAATAAAAGAGCTCTGGTAAGACTTTGTATTGTTTTGAAACACAAACAAAATGGAACTCAGTTCAATATAATTGTATAATGAAGTTGTTGAGAAGACAGCAAATCTAAAACAATTCATGGCTTTGCCACACAATCAAATTGCTCTCTTCTCCAAACTAATTACCTGGTTGTTTTCAATGGCCACCATTCCTTTTGCAACATCTAACAAATAAAACTTGGAAAACTCTCCAGCTGTCACAAAAAAGGGAAAGCTTCATCATTATCTTCTTCAGAAAGTCAAGGAATTGTGAGGTACATATAGCAACAGAGATTAAAAAAAACTTGGATAAGAAGCTTAGGCGAGTTGTTCAAAGGGCAGACAATGCTATCCAATTGAAAAAGTGCTATCCAGCTGAAAAGTGTTTACAAATCATAAGGCTCTATCCACCAGATAGAGATTTATCCTGTGGATGGCATTATCAACCCTTCTAGTGACCGGGGCTTTTTTTTAATAGTTAGTAAACCACCACCAGCACCTACCCCTCCCTCCCTGCAATTTGTCAATTTTGTCTGATAACTGGCTGGTACCAAAGGCCCATTTATAATCCTGGCTAGAAAGAGGTACATCTCATCAGTTTCAAGAGGTTTTCATGAAAGATCAAAATGGCGCATTTATATTCTTGGGCTCAGCAAGGGCTTCAGTATCTAGCCCAAAACCACAACACAGTGACCAGACTGGGGTGAGAACCCAGCCCTCTCTGTATGGTGAAGAGATTAACATGCAATTTCTCCCTGCAGCTCCAATCAGAAATCTTATAAACAAGTTATGAGAACAGACAAGTTTATCAGTTAGAGAGTGTTATTTTGATAAAAGATCAAATTCTCAAGTGTCATTTACAAGTAAGTATGGCAGTATGTGGGAAGAATTACTGATTGGATCGTGGGAGTTTAAGGGATAATCACGCACAAGAAAACCCTTACAATCAGAAATGGTGAGATTTGGAGGCAGCAAAAGAACTTGCTCATTTCCATTTTCTAAGAAGTCATCTGTCAGAACACATGCAACCTCCTCCAACTCTTTCAAAACCTGTAAATAAAATAATTATTAACTATAATAATTGTTTCAGTATTGCACAGTTGCAATGCTGCTAATAAACAGTGATCATGGCTTTGCCATAATATTTATTTAATGTTTGTTTTTGTGCTTTTGTTTACCAAGTCAACCAAGGAAGAGAAGGAAATCAAGTAGAATAAATCTGTTATCGACCTTACCAAAGTCTAGGAATGATAAGAATAATAACCTTGAAAAATGCCAAATTGGAAACAAATATGTTAGAAGATGAAATTTAGCAGCAGAATTCTGCATAGTAGCCAGAAAATTCTTTGAATTTCTAATTAACAATTATTCGCCTCAGGTTTGGTGAATATCATCGAATAATCCCCGAGACGAAGTCGAGGGGATTATTCGACAATATTCACCGAACCTGAGGCGAATAATTGTTTTAGTATAATTTCAGAGCTGAACAACAGAGGAATTTCAAAAATCATAACATTTTAGTAACATTTATTAACTTTTAATTTAACACTTTATATAAACCAGGCGGAGCAGTTTATATAACGTCATATAAGGAACCACTCGACCAATCAGATTGCTGGAAACTCTTTGTTCAGCTCTGAAATTATACTAATACCCCTTAGCCTCTAACACTGACAGAAAAACCAACTTCCCTCACCACTAAAAAATATTTCAATATTAACCCTACAGACAGTGCTACTACATACAAATAAATTACAATTTGAGTGTGCGAGATTTTACGTAAATGTTACCTAAATCTCACCTGTTTCTTTCTGCAGTCAATCAGAGCAACTCTGTTTGATTTTGATGCTATGATTACCATTACTTCATCTGGGGTAAGCTGGAATTGAATAATATCCACATGATAACAAATGAGTAATTTTTTTTATGTGTAAATTAGTTTATTATGTAAACACCAATGAAACACCAGGCGAGCTTTCATAAGAAAAAGTGACGTCTTCACACGTGAAAATAGCATCTTATCTTCACACATGAAAATAACACCATTAGTTTAGTTTATTGTGATTCGTTACAAGAAATTATGTACATAAAATAGCATATAATATATTTAGAGAAATATATAAAGTTGTATACATTATGTAGATATGAAATTATATATATAAAATAGTATAGTATAAGAAAAATATAAAATAATATGACGTGACAGGAGAGAAGAACACAGCAAAGACCCAATTGCAACGTGTCCCCCAGGCTCAGTAGGCTAACATGATAGATTAAGAAAAAAAGAATAACCATTACAATGGTTATATAATAAATAGCATGTGCCTTTCATAGCCAAAGTGAAATGGTTTGGTTTTTCATTGGTGTTTATATAATAAATAGAATATTACATGGCCATTTTGAGATACAAAATTTGTCTTCTCTTGTTGAAAAAATATTTCACAAGTGAGTGAGCGAGCAAGTGAAATATTTTTCAACACTCAAAGAGAAATTTTGTATCTCCCAGCAGCCATTTAATATCCTCTATAACTTACATCGTTGCATCCCTAACGGAGTCATGCCAGAGGCACACCCAGCTGGGTTATGTAAACAGCGCAGCCAAGAAGCAAGTAAGCTTAGCACTTTAAACCTTGACTTCCTGATTTCAAAAGTGTTTATGTAAGAACTTTGAGAGAAGACTTGAAATTTTTAAATTGTGTACTCTTTTTGCCTATGTTTTATTGTAAAACATTACTTGCAGGAAATTCACTCTAATCACAGGTTGTTACAGGCATCACAAACTCCCATCCATTTTGTTGATACCCACATTACAGCTTCTGCAAATCTGTGTCAGGAAGGTGATCCTCTACGACAGACTGAGCCACAGAATGCCTAACAGACCACTCAATAGTGAAGCTCAAATGTTAACCATGCTGTTAGTAGCAGTGACTGAGGTTTAGAGAACCTTTCTCAACTGACCACAACTCTAATGATGACTTTCACTGAGGTTGCCAAAACATCACTATGACTGCCATTAGTCTTTTTCAGCACCACTCTTTACTGAAAATTCAGGCTACAAGATGAAACATTATTCCAAAGATCAAAAAATTTACTGCAGAGTTACATTTATTACCTCCAAACTCCACATCCTGGAAGGGTCTTTAAATGGTAACTGCCAATGGCTTTTGAGCCTTCCATTGAGAAAGTTTAGGAGCTGTCCCCGGTTTGTTGCTAAATAAACATCCACATCCTCATATGAAGAATTACCTCCAAATTCTGCTACATTTAAAGGTTCTCTTACAAGGCAGCATGTTGCTATGGGAACATACAGACTTGGAACCAATGAGACTTCTTGGATATCATTGCAAGTATGATTGACACATACCCATCTTGTTAAGGTGCTGGAATCATCTTTCATTTCTGATTTTGCTCCCATGGCAACAATTTGGTCTCTTAATAACCCACACCACAAGAGGTTAAATTCTACACCTGATCTTTCATCCATTGAGTGATCAACTGTCACAGAATCAGTTGTAAACTTCTCATGAATGGAATCATAGCACGCAAAGTACATGACCCCTTTAAAAGTCCAACAAATTGTAGGGCCATCACAAAAATAAAATTCAATGTTCTGTGTCGGTGAGAGGTGACTTACATCAAAACTGCCCGACAGAATAACCGAATAGAAGTTATCTAGAAGCAACACATGCAATTCCTGTGTGCTGGAATACTTCATTCGATTCTGGTGAAGCAAAATAAAAGGCTGGTACATTCCTGTTGTTGAGTTCAACAAACATTTGGCAGATACGATTTCTAGTTCGCCTCCTAAAATTCCAAGGGGTAGCATTTTTTTTGCAATTCTTGTGAAGGATCTGCAGGATTTAGAAAAGCCAAAGATTTGAGCTTCAATACAGCTTTCTTCTTTGATACCCGTATTAGTGAGAGAAAAGAATATCACATCGCCTCTAAAGGTCGTAAATACTTTGTTAGCAGCCACGTCTTCGGCCATGTTTTATCCAAGTCTACTGGACACGAAATTCCCGCGGAGTTCTGGTCGCAACTCTCCCCCAGTCTTCCGGAAGTTCTCAAGTGAGGTGCTGTGAGACCTGGCCTCAAGACTAACTGGCATTCTGCTGAAGACAAGAAGAGCCTATGTAACAACGTTTTCGTTACGCTGATCAGAATAGAAATTCCATGTTCTCAAAGTAACGCTGAAGATATATTGCAACAACATCTATTCGAATCAGTATAACGAAAACGTTGTCAGAAGGACTTTCCTGTTAAGATTTCTGCAGGAGTTTCTTCCGTGTTCCTGTTAGTAAAGAGAGTTTTTCTTTTAAGAACAACTATTTCTAACAAATTAAACTTACTCTTTGAACACCTAAGTTGACTTGAGGATTGAAAGATGAAAAAAAAGCCCATTTATGTTAAATCTGACTCATCTTGCCAATCAGTTCCGACTGAGTATAACTAATTACAAGGATAATTATCAGGATAAGGGTCTGACAAATAAACTATCGCAAAATAACATGTTTTGATTTTTCTCCATGAACGCCTGATCAACCAATTTTGAACGATTTTTGACGCTACTTAAAACACTTCTCTGGCTCACTATCAGTGTTTCTTGTCATCGACCACAGAGCGTTTTCAGACATAAATTAAGTTTTAAATCCAACACAGATTTTTGTGACGTAATGCTGCTAAAACGCTTCTACGCCTCCCGAACGCACCCTCCCCTTTATTCGCGTACTTACAAATTCCAGTCGCTAGCAATTGATCATCTTGGCGCTAACATGACGAAAGGTTTTAGAACTAGAACAATGAACAACACCCACCAGAACCTAACCTGTGTAGGTAGCGAGCTAGTTTTCCGCTAAAGCAATGAGCGACGAAGCCATGAGAAGCTTGGGACGGAAGATATAGAGCTATAGAGAACCACAAAAGCATACATCTTCTTTGATATAGCTCAAAACAAAAGGATAAATCAACAGGCTACGCGTAGTTAAACAAGTTTTCTGTTCGAAAAGTCTCATTTCCTTTTCGCTACTTTATTTTTGTCTTACAGATTATATGAACGGTTCAATTTCTTTCGCCTATTTTGAATGACAGAGGTTGTTTTTTGTAAGTTTTGACAATTTTGCTTGGATTTTGGCGCGCGGCTGGCTCACACTGATCCGTAGCGCATGTCCGACGTATGACTGGTACGCAAGGCAAGACAGGATGTCGTTCCCAGTCTCTTCCCGTTCAAACATTAATTTTGCGTTTTCTATCCCATCATGGTCGAGAGACCGTGAAAGCAGAATACAAGTGGTCTAATTGTTCTACGCTCCCTTCACGTGAAACGTCTAGACAAACAGCGATACTATGGGCATTCGTTTCCGGTGTTTAAGAACGTATGGGTCCAATCTGAACTCAATGATGTCTTGTCGTCAATCTCGATCACTTGTTTATCATCAACACCATCCGTAACTGAAAAAGAAAAAGTTATGTAATTGTGAACCTCATTCATTATTTAAAACTTTAAAACCATGGAGATGAGTGAGTAGCTGATGGAGGAGGGGGGGGGGAGAAGGGGGGAGGGGCCTTGGGTTTAATTTCTTGTTTTGTCGAGTTCGTGTGAGATATCTCATTCCACCAATGGCTTTACTAAAAAGATTATTCTTTATGAAGAGAATGGATTTGAATGTGGCTGACCTGCGAGCCTGTCCACTTTTTCAAGTATCTCATCCAGCAATTCACTTATTACTTCTCCGGAGCTTTGTGAGTCGGTTGATATCTGCAGGTTAGGATCAACAGGAAACGAAGTTTCGCCTTCCACCACTCCCCCAAGTCGAACTTCATTCTCATCGTCATTATCATTCTTGTCACCGCTGCAATCAAGTCCACATTCTTCGTTGACTTCTAAACAGTGGATTATTAACAACAAGAAAAAAAAACAATAAAACGCGTGCTTTTATGGAATGCATATTCAATCTGTTAAAGAAACATGGGTGCACAGTGGAAATGACGTTAGAATCTCAACAAACAGACAAAGATCTCTAGATTCCTAAACGAATTCATAAGTAAATGTGTGCGCCTTCTTTAACTTAGTCAATACAGAGAAGATCGTGGCTTTCGTGGTTTTTCAGTGACTTCGACTGGGCATTTGTATCGTAGACTTAACCACATGCAAAGGAACTATGCAGTCGCTTTATTTTTTGCCCGCCCTGCCAACACAGCCTTTTCTGTTTACTAAATAAATGGCTAACAGACTGTGGGCTTCGGACTCACCTGAAGGACTGTTGTCCCATACTAGTGCCGCCAAGCCAGATTCAGCTGTTCCCATCAGATCTTCTGTCTGGACCTCTGCATCCTTGGTTTTCCGTTCCCCGCACATCTCATACTCGTTGACGCCGTAAATAGAGGTTTCTGGAAACATAATAACAAATAAGTTTTTGTCTTGTGAACATGTCGCATTGATATATCAAAAGAAGGAAAATTAACGCGTGCTTTGACCACTCGCAGTTTTGACAATTTTTTTACTGTCTATGACTTTTAAAATATCATTGACAAAACCAACCTTTTTGGCCTGGCTTTAGTATCTTTACGCCACCGATCTGTGTTTTAAGCAAATCAAATAGATTATACTCAAAAGAACATGCGAGATTGTCGGTTTCTGCGGGCTCCAGCTCCCACTTCTCCATGAAAGCGGAGATCTCATAGACGAGACTGAAAATGTTGGGCTTCTCGTCAACCAATGCAGTGTCATTCTTTTGACACCCCTCGATCAAAGAAAGCAATAACTCACACTTGTCCTCAATACCTGACATGACCCTACACAAAAAATGAACATAAAATTACGCTGGAGTTTGTCTCTTACAACTTCTCTCCAGAAATCGCGTCCTTACTGATCGTACTGTTACTGTTAATTAAGCTCGTGCTTGAAGTAGGATGGGGTGATTTTTATTGAATGTTTAAAACAAAGTGATTTTAGCGGCTAATCAGGCAAAATGGGAGATGTTACATGGAGCAGATTGGAACTGAGAGTGATCAAGGGAAAGCGACCTCAAGAGCGCGATTTGACTTTAAGTATTTCCAAAGGTTTTGAAGTCCTAAGTCGATTGCAAGCCTCAGTGAAAATGACTTTCAGGGTAATTGCCCGTATACACTACGTAAAATAATTAAGCTCCAACGCAATCAATAATCAATCTTCCAGAGCGCAACAACACCATGAACACAGAGTTCAGGATAAATTTGAGGTGGATTGAGAAGCCTTGAGTTTTACATCATTCATCTTCAGTCTCTGTACCATTTTAAAACTATATCCATCAATGATAATCAAGAGATTTTTATATTCTCTTGTGATAATATAAATTTACACTAATTATCATTCTCAATTTAGACTTCTTTCGTAATTGGCGGCTCTATTTGCAAGAATTTTTTTCAATAAAAAGTGAGGCCAAGGTTCATTTTCATGCGCATAAAGGTGCTGAAATTATCAAGCCATATGAAATATACCTCTCTTGATTGTCCAAGGACACTATCTTCTGGTTCGTTTTATCGTCAACAGCACCCCTCAGCGTTGTCTCTCCTATAGTCATGTACGCATGTAACAACGCCATGTGTTTTCCGATCCTGTCTTGCAGGTATTCTTGAGTGACCAGTATAGAATCTTTCGCGTCGATCACTTTTTCCTTTGACTTCGCAATCAGTTCAAGGTGCTCGCTTAATTTTTCAGGTACACTGCCTAGTTCCTCGCGTATCGTGCTGGCAACGTCGGTAACAATCTCGCATTCATGACCCACATGACTACCATAGACCTGGTTAAAAAAAAAAAAAAAAGCAAAAAAAAGAAGATTTAACTTCTGGTTTGCGTGCAACTTATAATTCTCCACAACAACATTCTAATCTTCACTAGATCCATTTTGATCATCTTTGCGATCTGATTAGCTCTCAGCAGCGCGATTCGTACACGAATCACGGTACTACTTTTTTAATTTAAATTACATCCAATCACAGAGCGAGGTAAAGTAAACCATAGCAGTTCAGGGTAACTTTAAAGTCTCTGCTCGAAAACTGCTCTACGAGTAAACGAGTTAGTTTCCTATGACTTATGCAGGTCTTGTCTGCAAATTTACCTGGCAGTAAACGCAGATAAGACTTTTATCTGTGTGGCAGTAAACTTTTAGAGCTTCGTTGTGTTCCGAACAAAGATACTTCTTGCTTCTTATCCTGACAACTTTTTCAAAAACAAAACAATAAGCAAATATTATATAAGCAAACAACAACCAAGACAAAAATCGACGAGACCATAATACTGTAGATCCCAACACCTACTTTCGGGTCTTTGCACGCGCCCCTGAAGTATATAATCTTCTAATCTGAGTTCCTATGAAAAAGCAGAACTTCAATCAAAGCTTTTCGTGACTGATAACAAGCAAATATTAAAATGATAAGCGACATAAAACGTTTTCTTAAACAGAGCTTAAAAGTTCAGAACAAAAAAAAGGCAGGAGACGGTTGAAGGTGGCAAACCGTGAAGTTCTTAAAAATAAGATGCAATCTGATTCTCGAATGGTCAGTTTCGCGGGCAGCGTTCTTAGGCTGGAGGGAGATACCCAACCGGCCTATCTGATTTCTCAAGCCGGAGGAGTCACGAGGTTCTTCTACACATTCTGCGCACAAATAAAACTCGTCTATGATCTTAAATTTCCCGACGTGGGTAGGACTCCTATTTCAAAATAGCAAAGAACAAACTTTAAGACAGTTTGGCATTGTCGTGATACTTACTTCATTTGCTCCTAAGTAAAACCTCAGCCGCGGAATTGATAAGCGCTTTTTAGAGTGCTTGACAGCAAAGTGGTTTCAGTATTCTCAGTGATGTCATTTGAAGAAATTGAAGCAATTTCAGTAAAGACACCCATAACCACTTTTTTTTTAAGTGATGAGTCGTAAGGTTTGTTTTCTCGGCTCATTAGCATACTTTCCTTGCTGGGGGTCTAACCAACCCCATCAACCCGAGATTAAATAAAGTTTCATTTTATTCATTCCTGCCAACTTGAAATATCTGAATCAAGTGAATGACGATTTATCATGTCATAATTTTTTTTCAGTCAACCATTATAAACTAAAGTGATTTGTTTCTTTGGTGCCTTGGCTTTCTTCCCACTCAAATCATGTTCAAGACTTCATAAGAATACCATTCAGCTTCAACATTGTGTCTTCGTAACACACCTCTAAGCTCTTCTTATCATAATTTGACATGATAGTGATGCATTGATGTCTGCAATTGACGATAGTTGTGACGCCATCGCTGACCTGCATATAGTCAGTTCCCGGGACAGCCTGAAAATCAACAACGGTACTTTTTACCTCGGTAATCAAGAAGCATTACAGTCGAACCTCGATTGAGATGATGGCAAAATCCAGCTACCTCAGCTTAACAAACTTAGTTAAAGAATCGCCAGATCACGTTACAATTAAAAATTAATAATTGTTATGGTTTTCATTGTTCAGACCATCAGAAGATGTGTTTGTGACTCTTTTGTCGCGAAAACCACCTGAAAATTTTTGCTTGTAACAACAAAAGGTTGTCCTGAGATTTCAGAGAATGAAAAGTATTTGGTTAGCTAATCAAAAACAGCGTTTACTTCCTCTTGCCTGCTCCCAGAATCAGCCCCAAGACAGTTAAGTATGTCTCGCACTTACGCTGAACTTAACAGTTGTCCCTCTGTTACCTGATTTTCCTTTGAAACAAAAAGCTACAGAAATCAAAAAGAAAAAAATTAGCACTCAAAAGCATTTCAGACAACTGAAACATGGATAGGTAAAGAGGGAGGGTAAAGAAACCCACGTTCAAGTTCTCCACCCCGTTACTCACTCGATTTGTTCTTGGTTGTAACGACAGGCGGATAGACAGTGTCCACAAAACTGTAATCATTAGGGAATTTAAGAAAACCACGACGGCAACGAGAACGTGGAAAAACAGTTGATCTAATTGGCAGAACAATAGCCCAGCACGTGCGTTTTAAAACTTTGTACATTTCTTAGCCGTCCTTTGCAAAACAACAACGTGAAATCACCAAAATTTGCGTCGTTTGCGAACCGAAACCGCGGCGGTAAATTATTTTAATTTACATTTGGAACTCAACGCTACTTTTATGCGTTAGGTCGAGTTTGAGGTCTGGCGCCTTATAAGACGGTAAACACATGCAGCCATTTTCGAAATTCTAACTAAAAGTAGAAACTCATTTTTTAATCGACGTCTCCCGTGGCGACGCCGTGTTCCCTATTTATTACACTGGTGAACAACAACACTAATATATAGATTTAGCCGAGCCTAAAAGCGGAGCTCCCAAGTTCGTAATATTAATGATAACATAAAAGATGTACATTTGCCAAGACTCGCCTGAGTCACCCCTCTCTTGGCACGTACGTACGCTCGGTCAGTCACGTGACAACCAAACGAAAAGAGGTTGACCATATTCCATGGGTATGGTGCTCTGCCTCCTGCGCGCTTCGCGCGCGTGGGAGCCCCGCTACAAGATGGCTGGCCGCCCGAAACTCGGTCACGTGACCCGCAAGGCGAGAAACTAGACTAATTCATGTAAGCATACTCTTTACATCTCCCTCCCTAAGTCAAATAGTCAAGCAACTATAAATGCAGACAACGTTGATGATAATAAAAGAAAGAAAGAAATAACACAATGTTCAAATCTGCCTTGAGAAAGTCTAGTGAATTAAACGCCCCTGCAAAACTATACATAATAAAAAAAATACAAAATAAAAAAAGGCACAAAGCAGAGTCAATGTCTTAATTGAGCACTCGTAATCTTTTAGCCACACTGGGGGGCAGCGGTCCCGCACTGGACGACCTTCAGTGTGTGGCGGCTGAGCTGGGCTAGATTCAAACAGTTCAATAGGATCGGTCGTGTCGAGGTTTGTTTCCACTGACTCCGGTAACTCCTCGGATGTTCCCCTGAGCCATTTACGGTTCCGACGATAATATTTTCTGTTCACCTCAACCAAGTGGGAACGGGTCCCCTCCTCTCCAATGACGCGCCCCAATGACCACTCTTTCTCGTTTGGAAATCGCATTCTACTGGCATCACCTTCACGCAATTTTGGCAGTTCGTGTGAGTGACGATCATAGTAGTGTTTCTGCTTCTGTTTCCTAATCTTGATCTTTTCAGGGACATCAGTTATCACCTGTGGGGTTAACAAATGCTTGGCTACTGGGAGACGGGTGCGTGATCGCCTTCCATATAGTAACTGAACAGGAGAAGCATTCATGCCCTCAGTTGGTGTGTTGCGCCACTCAAGTAACGCCACCAGAGGATCATGCTTATCAGCTCGGGCTTTGGTCAGCAATGACTTGCAAGTCTTGACTGCATTATCAACACGACCATTACTTTGTGCGTGATAAGGGTTTGATGTGATGCGGTGAAAATCTCATTCCTTACTAAAGGTCTTGAAATCTTCACTGTTGAAAGGAGGCCCATTGTCACTGATGACGGTGACAGGAATACCATGCCTGGAAAACCAAGCCTTTAGAACAGTGATAACTCAGGTGCTGGTGGTGCTACTCATATCTTGCACTTCAAAATAACCAGAGTAGTAATCAACGGCTATCAAAAATGATTGCCCATCCAGCACAAATAGATCAACACCAACTTTCTCCCATGGCAAATTAGGCACACAATGAGTCTTTAAGGGCTCTTTACATTGTTCAGGCTTATAACGGTTACAGATTCCACACCTAGACAAGTGATCTTTGAGCTGGGCTGAGTCCAGGTCAGTCAACAATGTCACGTGCACGACGCAAGGTTCCTCCTACTCCAATATGTGATTCATGCAGGCTCTTCACAACACCAGAATGCTCTTTAAATGGTATCACAAGGCGATGGCCCTTGTATACTAATCCATCTTCTATGGTCAGTTCATCACGGCTGTTCCAATACAGCTCTATTACTTGCCTCCGATGCCTGTCATATTTGCGAGTTCCTTACAGGGTCTCTGGCCAACCCTCATGAATAACATCAGACAACATCTGTAATTCTTCATCCTTGGCAGTCTCCTCGCGCAGCTTTTCCGGACGAGTGGGGGAGACACTCAGATCTTCACCATGCTTAATCTGCTCTGACTCAAAAGCGAAAAGTCGTTCTCTGATAGAACGGACGTCACTGTCCTGTGTCTGACTCACTAGTTCATTTTCCAAGTATGCGCGCCTTTATGTGTCTGCTAAGAACAGGGTCTCACCTTTCTTGTATTCCACTTGGATGTCATAGTTCTACAGGCGAAGGCGCATGCGTTGGAGGCGTTTTGGCGAACTGTGGATTGGTTTCTTGAATATGGTTTCCAGCGGCTTGTGCTCTGACTGCACAATTACATTGCTCCGTCCAAAAATGTACTGGTCAAACTTCTCACATACATAAACTATAGCGAGTAGCTCTTTTTCAATCTGAGGATAGTTTTCTTTAGTTTGAGTCATCACATGAGAGCTGTACGCCACTGGGCGCTCCTCTTGTAACAGAGCTGCGCCAAGTCCTTTTTGAGAAGCACCACATTGAATTACCACTGGTTTATTCATGTCATAGTAGACAAGAACTGGTGCAGATGCAATCATTTCCTTGACATTGGCCATAGCATCAGAATGACTTTGCAGCCAACACCATTCAGCATCCTTTTCAATGAGTTTTCTCAAGACTCCTGTTTCTTCGGATAGACGTGGGAAGAATTTCGCCAAGTAGCTCACCATGCCCAGGAACCTACGTAAAGACTGAACATCAGTGGGGTCTGGCATCCCCACAATTGTTTCAACCTTGGGTGGATATGGTTTCAGTCTCTCAGGGGTTAGAAAGTGTCCGATGAAAGGAACTTCTTGCTGTCTCAGTCGGGCTTTCTTCTTGTTCAACTTCAGGTTTCTTTCACGGCAGCGGTCCAGGAAGGTATGCACATTTTGGTCATTGTCTGTCTGCCACTCAGCAGGTGTGTTGCCAAATCCAACGATCACAAAATCATCTGCAATAACTTCTACTCCATTAAGCCCCTCGATATGCTCTCGCATTTTGCGCTTCCAAACTTCTGGTGCACTATTGATGCTGAATGGCATTCGCTTCCAACGGTATCGGCCGAAAGGAGTGTTAAATGTAGTACACTACTAGACTCATCGTCAAGTTCCAGAGACCTTTACTGGCATGAAAAACACTGAACAGTTTTGCCCCATTCAGTCTAGTTGCAATTTCTTCAGTTGTGGGCATTGGGAAATGTTCACGCTTTATGGCAAGATTCAAATCCCTCGGGTCATCATCTCACGACCTTTGTTTCCTATACCTGCAGCATTTAAATAGAATCGCTCTTGGACAGTAGACATCTTGCTTTTTGCTGGGAACTTGACAGCAAAATGATTCCTCTTTTTACAATATGCACAAATCTGGCCAAAGGCAGGGCAGCTGCGGCTTTTTTGGTTCCTACCACAGAATCTACAGTCCTTGATCCAGCCAATGCTGACAGATGAGACATTTTCTGACAGCTCTTTCTCTTTCACAGCACTCAATCCAGACTCAGCATACATAACTTTCATTTGAACAGCCGTACTCTCGGCAGCACGAGCGTTATCTATAGCTTTCTCAAGGGTTAATTTCTTCGCTTTGAGCAAATTTTCGCGTACCTTAGCAGTTTTGGTGCCTGTCACCAGTCGATCACGGAGGAGCTGAGCGGGTGTGATTGACTTGAAATCACAATTCGCTGCAATCTGGCGAAGCTCTGTCAAATATTGATCAATAGTTTCAGATTCCCGCTGATCCCGCGTGAAAAAAAGAAAACGTTCGTAAATAGTGTTTTCCCTGGGAATGCAATACTCTTCAAACTTGCTTACAACCGCATTGATCTTCTTCGCGTCGTCTGGCGAGGCCCATGCGAAAGTACGAAACACCTTTTTCGCTTCTTTTCCAATTTATAATACTGCCAAAAGTGTTGCTACTTGGCGTGCTTCTTCCTCTTTATCTAGCTTCGTAGCCAACCTGTAATTATTCCAAGCAGAAAGTCAGCAAATATTAAGGATGATGTGCCGTTAACACCCAATCATTTTTTGCAAATGGGTGGGGAATTTGCACCAGAGAGCGTCGACACCACGAGGTTCAACCCACGGAAGAGGTGGCGAGAGGTCCAAGAACTGATCTCTCGAGTGTGGTCCAGGTGGTTGAGGGAGTACTTACCTATGCTGAATACTCGTCCAAAGTGGACCGAAGTTGTCAATGACCTCAAGAAAGGAGACATTGTGCTAGTCCTGGAACAAAATCTGCCATGAGGGAAGTAGCCTTTGGGCCGTATTGTGGAAACATATCCGGGAAAAGATGGACATTCCCGCGTCGTGTAGGTTCCGTGTGGAGAAAAGACTGTGGTGCGACCAATTCATAAATTGGTAGCACTCTTGTGACTTGCTAGACTTTTAAGCGAACTTCAGTTAAGGACAAAAAGAAAACTGTTATGTTTAATCATGTTTTGCACACTGCGGTCCCCTCAGTGCGGAGAGGGGGAATGTTCAGGAGAACGTGACGTTGTGTTACATGTACCGTATTTATAAATGAGTGACAGGGATCAAATGTTAAGTACTTTTAGTTAGTTCGAGTTTTTGCCTTGTGGAGACAGAGTATTCACTATGGAGGTTTTGTTTCTCAGTCAAAATAAGGTAAAACGTTGAGTTTAACCGCGGATTTATTGAGTCGTTCTCAACAACCATGGTTCTCTTCAAAATGTGGAAAACAGATTTTTCGAGGTCTGCGTTATCGAGGTCTGCGTTTTCGAGGTCTGCGTTTTCGCGGTCTGCGTTTTCGAGGTATGCGTTTTCGAGGTATGCGTTTTCGAGGTCTGCGTTTTCGAGGTCCGCGGTCCGCAGGTCTGAGGTCTGCGTTTTCGAGGTCTGCGTTTTCTAGACACCCTTGTCAAACTTGAAGTGGGACTTGTGGTTCGCTACCTCACCACTGCTTTCACTCATAAATTCGGCAACTTCTGCCACAAATCCTTCAGTTTTCGTGACGTGTGGATTCCGGAAACTCCTGACACCATGTAACGACAGGCAGATAGACAAACAGTGTCCGCAAAACTGTAATTAGTTATTACACTGGTGAACAACAACACTACAAGATGGCAGGCCGCCCGAAACTCGATCACGTGACCCACAAGGCGGGAAACTAGACTAGTTCATGTAAGCATACTCGTTACATTGGTTACCCTGAGTGCATTACTCCTTGGCTGCATTTTTGCATATAGCCAACTGGTCCGCCTCTGCCCAGTTGGAATTTAAAACTCTATGTTTACTTGCAATGATTAATTGCAATTTGTTTGTATTGGCTCTGAAAAGCCCCACTGGGGGAGTACTGGTTCATTCATATTACTATTATTATCATATTTTTATATTCTACCCTGTTGGTATACTGCCACATGTACTTCTATTGTATGCATGCATATAATGACTGGTTTCAGTTCTCTGTGATTAAGCTAATCACAAGGCTTTTAATGCCTTCATTACATCCATAATGAAATCACCAGTGATCCTTACCATCTGATTAACTCTCATCAGTGAGATGATTGTCAAGCATATGGTTTCAGACCAAATTTCACTCCACACAGTTCAAATACCATTACTTATCCTGAAATGTTCAACTTTAAAGTAAGAGTTAACCTGGAAAATCCAGTTTAGTTAAAGCATCCTTCTGCACTTGGCCAAACAATGAGCTCCCTGTAATTTTTGTTCCAAATCCTGGTCTTGCAACAGTTGTTCCAAATGGGGTGGAAAAATCTTAGTCAAGAAAGGAAAGACAAAATAACAGACTGAGGTGGCACAACAACTTAAAGAAGAATGAGAGGAGAGAGGAAATTACAGCAGCTCATTTTATTTTTTTTAATCCCATTTACATGACTTAATATTAGATTTGAACAATTAATTAATGTGAATTGATGATATCAATAAATTTCTCTATCATTGGACACAAAATGTGCTTTTGTCTGCTCTGATTTTTTAACCAATTTGCTAAACATTTTTTTTGGGGGGGCTGACAGAATGAAATCAATTCCCTTGAAAATTGACACAGAGTAAGTCGATGGTTGAAGATAAAACTTGTGCTGCCAAATTTTCAGTTTCAAAACATGTTTTGAGATATGATAAAAAGTGCAAAAGTCAGCAATAAAAATTACATACTTGAACTTGAAATGGTTATAACTTTCAAAAGAAGATGTCAATCAACAATTGGCCACACAGTTTTTTAGCTCGATATGTGCTGATTGACTTCCCAAGGACTATTTTATTATTTTATAGTACTGTAAAGTGCCACGAGAAGCTTTTGATGTGTGTGCTATATAGATATTATTATTATTATTATTATTGTTATTTGCCAAAACAATAAAACACAAGCACATAAAAATCCATTAATGATGTGAGTAGCTTTTTCTCTGCTCAATTATCGATCATATCTCTGCATTTCAGAAAGATAATAGGGAAAAAAGTAAATTATAGAACTCTGTAGCAATAAAATGATATTAGTTTTATATGGATTAGCTTGAATAAAGCACATGCTTCAATATTAATTTTCTGTGACCCTCTCATGAAAGTATCTTGTAACCTCGAGCTTATTATCTAAATTTTTAACTTGAATTAAAAATAAAATGAGAACAGCTGGCACCTCATTTTCATAATTAGAACTCTTGATGAGTTTCAGTCTCTGAGCAACTGTTTACCTACCCCTCCCCTGCCCTCCCCTAACCTAACAACAGTTAACTGATAACAAGCAAGAGATACCGGTAATTTTGGGTTAGGGGAGGGGTAAGTGTACCATTGCTAAGATACTATCATTGATCTGTAACTCTTCCCAGCTGACTTTCAGTTAGCCAGTCAATCCTTGTTTAGTCTTGGTCTCCACTTTTCAAACAAAAGTCTCACATCTTAGGGATTCTACGATTTACTATTTGTCAATCCAAATCAATGGTAATTTTTTCTTCCCCTTATTTATTCAACTTATTTTTGTACTAATACAATCAGACTTTCGACACATGAAAAATCTTTACTCACCTTGAGTATTTGGTGGCTGTCCAAAAGAACTTGTGGAGGTTGTTTGGCCAAACAAACCTGTGCCTATACAACAGTTTCTTTAGCAATGCACAATACTGTTTCTCAAGAAACTAATATTTCCAGTACCTCAATATACAAAAAACCCTGGAATTGACTAGAACTCCCAAAAACCTTACTACTGCTATTATCTGTGGCACCAAATAAAATGACAGTGACTGAAAACATTACAAGTATTTAACTTTTGAATAGCACTGACAAAATTAGACTTTTGAAAAATGAAAAGTTTTACTCACTCTGAGTATTTGCTGGCTCTCCAAAAGGACTTGTGGAGGATGTTCCGCCAAACAAGCTAGCACTTGTCAAGCCCTGAGTCCCAAAAGGGCTAGTCACTGCTACCATTAAACTTCAAATAAATGTTTTGTACTTTTTAAGTTAAGGGGGGAGGGGAAAGGAGAATGAAATATGAAAATTTTTACTCACTTTGACCATTTAGTACTGGCTGCTGTCCAAAAAGACTTGTGGATGATGTTCCACCAAGCAAGCCTGTACCTATAAATATACAACGGTTTCTTTAGCAATGCACAATGTAATACTATTTCTCAAGAAACTAATACTTCCAATACCTAAATATATAAAGCCCTGAAATTGACTGGAACTCCCAAAAAACCTTTGCTAGTGATATTATCCATAGCACAGAATATAATAATAGTTACTGTAACTGAAAACAATACAAATATTTAAATTTTGAGTAGCACTAACAAAATAAGACTTTTGAAATATGAAAAATTTTACTCACTCTGAGTATTTGGTGGCTGTCCAAAGCCAAATGGAGTGGATGTGCTAAACAGGCCACCTGTTTGAGGGCTTTGAGCTACACTGAAACTGAAGCCCAGACTACTGCCACTATTTGAAAATGCTATGAGAAATTCATGTCAACCATTATGAAACCTAATAGAGATGTTTTGCACTGTTTAAGTTAGAAGGAGAAGCGGTGGGGGTAATGAATTAACAACTTCTTCCTCAGAAGTCTGGGCGAGGAGTTTTCTTGTCACCCCTAACACAATAAGTTCTGACCCAAAGCTCCGGCTATTCTTTGACATCTTCTAAGATCTATTATAGCTGTACAGACCCACAGCAACATGGGATCCATTTGTGGCGAATGATTAAAAAAGAAAAATGTTGTTAATGGTGAAGTCATCTGTTCACCTGCCCTCAAGCAGATCACGAGTAAGAACCAAAAAATTGGTGACAGGTGTGTCTTTCGAGCCCGGAAGTAAAAGAGCGCAAGTTAAATTAGCGCTCCAAATATCTACAGAGCAACACAAAGAAAGGAAATTTGTTCAAGGGTCTCCTAGTAATTTCAAATTACTCATTAACTTCGGATGTCACCTTCCAATCGAAGGAAAAGGTATAACATACCGAGGAAAGCTTCGTAGTTTGTTTTTGCTAAATAAACACAAGCCGAGCGTTCCATAATATTCAGTTAATTTATAGGATAGTGGCTTGAAAGTCGAAAGAGGACTTGTCGCGTGGCAAGTTTTCTTCTTACACCCTCATGAACTTTGATTTCAAGCACCTTAGAAATTGTTCCAAACTGATCCATACGCAGGTGTTAAATCTAAAGGCCTTTGTATTCAAAATCATGGTTCCACAATAATAATGCTTAGAGTTTTACAAGCCTAATGTTATTTAGTGTTTTGGGGCTATTTTTGGTAAGCCTAATATAGGTAAATATCCGTGCATAACTCGACACTTACTTGTTCCTGTTCCAAAGCTAGAGCTTGTGCAAGTAGTAGTAGGAGTATTTTTCGAAGATCTAGACATGCTTGAACGATCTGTCGAAAAACCGAGATTACAATATCATAATATCTCGTTTATCAAGCTAGCCTGAGCTACCCTGCTGTCGCGCTTGTCAGTTGACCAAGATTAAACGAAGAAGCAACACTAGACCAATTTTCAGGTGAAGATCAGCTTACCTTCTTTTCGACGCCTACCCTTCTTCATTAGCAAATATTCATGCTGTTAATCGAGATTAGATATACATCACCACCTCAAGACCCTTATATTATGATTGGACGGGTGCTAACTTCGAGTCGGGAAAGCTGGGTCGGGTGCGCAATTGAATTCAAAAACAAAAACAAAAAAACAGACAGTCTGAGCACAGGAAGCCCAATTTAAGGTCCCTCTTTGGGTCTTTATGCATCTGCATGTGTTGTTACACTGCGCACTGGGCGAAATTTCAAGATTTGTATGGCAATAAACAGTGTGAAAATCAAAGGTTTTCTTTCATGGTAGAACACGTCGAAAAATCTGAAGGAAAAAAAACATTTAAACAGCTAATTTGCTATCGTTTTCCTTTATTATACAGTGTTCCCCTACAGACTATATTTATTTATTACAATGAAATTTATTTACAAAGAATTTCACTCAAACGTTACAATGGTATAACTGATGACAAAGGAAAATCTACCTTTTAGGGACAAAATCTGTGTACTCTGTCCACACCTTCTTGAAGACTACTACAAATAATCTTGCCTTATATTTTTGAAGAGAAAATTAACCCACTAGGTAACACATTAGACAAGCCAAGCCAAGCCACATCTTATGCAGCAGCGTTTTAAAAAGAACATAATCTAAATAAGCTCTGGAACACAAACTTAAGACACATACAAAAATGAGCAATCTTGCCTTGCTTCATGTGTTTACAGTGCTCAAAGAAAGCAGAGATAACATTAAATTAAATTTTTATCTCAAGGGGTATAAAAATATAACATAATTTAAATGAAAAGAAAACTTTGGCAATCATATTAACAGTGTTAGAGAAACCACAGAACATGTTTGTGGTTCTTGAGAGATATACAGCAAACTGTTTGTCCAGTTACCATCTAACTTAATGCGGTATCTGAGCAAAACCAATCTCAAGATTACCCCTTAAAAAATTACCACTACATGATACTGAGCAACTGTACTCCTACCCCCCACCCTCACCCAGCAAGAGACAAGTTAGGTTAAGGGAGGGGTAGATGTGCAGTTGCTCAGATGCTAACAGTGATCCACAAATTTTTTTTGTCTTAGTGAAATGCTTTGATACTTGATGCAAGCAAATAATTCCAAGAGTTGAAGTGACAAGCCTTAGGACCCCTCAGTATCTGCTTCATCAGTTTGTGTTTGACTGACCAGTTCTGTGTCACACAGTTCACACTTTGTCTTACCGGGCTCATTAACCAGGGTGCACATGGGGCACACATTGCGCCCCTCTTGAGAATCTACCTCTCGCTGGGTGTCACACCCCAGACACACCAGCACCTGTGGTCCATTTATCATGGTACACTGCTTGCATTCCCAGGGGGGTCCTTCCTCTTTCTTAGGCTTTTTTGTCACTACCCTACCGCTTCTTGGTCGTTCTCTACCCCGGGTTGTAAGTAGGACCGACACAAATCGATGCCCACTTGGACTCTTCTGGCATGTGTGTGACAAGGATGCACAAGTTGCACAAAATTGACGCCGACAGTGTAAGCATTTTTTGGATGCATGTGCTGTAGGGTTCTGACATTTGGCAGAAGAGCAATGAGTTCTGTCCCTAGTTGCATACTGCTGACTGTCCAGACTCCTGAGCCCATCTGTAGACACTAGTCTATGTCCAGGAAGAAGTAAGGTACTTTCTAGGCTGAGGGGTCCCCCCTGATTTGTTGGGGGCGTTAAACTCCATTCGTCACTTGAGGTTGACCTTCTTGCATTGACAGTATCAACACCTGAAAATGAAAAAACCAGTAGCACTTAGGCACCAGCAATTCATTCGATGGGGAGGATAACAGATTATCATGCAGGGAAAACAAGGCAGGGGACTCTTAAATTCATCCACTTGTGTAGTTGACATGAACATTTAATATAAAGAGTGAATGAGTGGGGGGGGGGGGAACAACAAAAAAAATGCCTAAGAAAAGGGTAAGGGAATTGTGAACATTGTCACTTCATCTGCACTGGACTCCTCCACTTCTAAATAGGAACAGATAGAGGTGATGCAAAAGCACAAGTAGGGGACAGTAACCATCTAATCATTAGGAACACTGGTGGCAAGATAAAGAAATACCTTCTGAGCTTGTTGTATCAGTATTTACTCCCATTCCTTCACCTGTCAAGGAAACAACGTCACCTATATGCAAAGGCAGGGAAGTAATCGACAACTTGATCAGCCCTTTTACAAAATATGGTGGCACAATCATAAAATACTTGGTGCCCTTTTTTCTGAAGCAAATTCTCTCTGGCTCATGTTTCAGAGCACCTCAAAGATAACGCTTGAGTTTTTGAGATCAGTATTTGCAAGCTGACGTAATGTCATCCTTATTCCCTCTTGGTTTCTCATACCCTCTTCAACTGGTGTTTTTCTATTGCAAAGAGTGTTGTGAGTCTTGTTCTGAGAGAACTCACCCAACAGCATAAGCATTGTGACTTTTGAGGGTGAAGTGGAGGTAAAAAAAAGTAAACAAAATAACAAGACAATAACATGAGTGCATGCAATGTAACAGAACTGATTAGCTTGGAATTACTTGATACAGGGCAATTACAGGACTCATAACAAATATGATAACCTAAAATTTTTCTGTTGGATTAAGTGCCTCAAAACGTGAATCAAAATATTGTGAATAGCTATTGCAAAGTATATGTTCTGCTTCGATATTGAACTTGTTTTCAGACAATGGATAAAAAGAGAGGGGAAGACTGAGACAATGATAATCATGAGGCATCAGTAAGACATATTGACTGACCACTAGGGCTGAGAAGTTGTAGTCTTTCAATTTCATCCTGTAATTCATCCAGCAAGCTTGTTTGTCTCTCTTCTGAATTTCTTGAATCTCTCAGTTCTTGACTGTGGCTGCTAGGCAAAGTCTCCCCACCTACTGCTCCCTCAAGTTCAGTATCACTCTCTATTTCCTCTGCATCTGAATGGTCTGATGTTCCACCTAGAAGGTTACCAGTAATTAAAATACCTAATGATATGTCCTCATTATCCTTTTTAAGAAATGCTCACATTGTGCAGCTTTCAAAAGCCTCAGAAACAGTTTTCCAGCTTTATTGGCTTTGGTAATCCAACACTATCCAACAATTTTCAGGTCCTCTGTTTTAATATTTTTGAGATTTTGAGATAGAATAAATAATTGCCACGATGAGACTTCCTTCATCTTAATCAAAAGGCTTCCAAGATTTTAAGATCATATCACCAGTTTACAACACTTTTCCAATGCCCCAGATCAAGACCTATCTCAAGGAAAGACTTCTGTCGTTACTTCAGGAGGGGGGCATTGGGGCCTCTGGGAGTAACCGCAAAACCAAAAAACCTCCAAAACCGAAAAACCGACGAAAAAAGGCAGCAAATCCAAAAACCACATGCAAACCTGACAAAACTGCTACATTTTCACCTTTAAAGGGGTCAAAAAGGAACAACTGGAAACCACAACAGAGTTTTTGTGAGAACCGAAAACCAAATCCAAAAACACGTAAAATCCACAAACCACTCTGAATATCAAAACTGAAAAGCCGAACCTTTTTGGCCCAAAAACCGAAAAACCAATCCAAAAAAAAGTCAAAACTGCAAAACCGAAAATCCCAAAGCCCCCCTCCTTCAGTGACAACTGCATGTCTGCACCATGATGATCTAGTTTACACTTACCCAACTCATTTAAACCTGACTCAGAGCTACTGTGGTCAGGACTTTCTGGTTGAAACGCAGGTAACACAACAGCTGGACTTTGATCCCATCTTGGTTCTGTCAAACGTGTCTGAACAATTTCCTCCAATCCTTGCAATAGGCTTTGAAACAGAGGGTTGTCATCATTTTCTTGAAGATCTTCTGTCTGTGTCTCTGCATCATACATTTCCTTTTTCCCTGACAATTCATGTTTGTTCAGCCCGGCCAGAGGTTCCTCTGTGAAATACAAGTTACAAATATGTTGCTCATTAAAGTCCTGCTGTCAAAATGGCAAAACACTTGAAATTGAAGTTTCTTTTTGCATTTAATTGTTGACTGGGATGAGGTTGTGGTCCATAAAAATGCCATAAAAAGCCAGTAGCCTGCAAACAGGTTCTTATTAATCCTATGGCATGGGTGACATTGGGCCTGTGAGATTTGAGACAGTGAGTATGAAGACTTTCATTTTTATGTGAGAACTCTTGCTTGCTGGCTCAAAATATCTGCACATCAGCCCTTGTGTTGCAGTGTTAAAAATGGCCTGCTTTCCAGATGAGACACCATTAAATAGCAGTCTTGACTATTAAGTTAGGGTCCATTTAAATGCACAAAAAAAAAGGAAAAATAGTTTCCAAATTATAGAATTCCTGAAGACCCACAACAAACCTTTCTGGCCTGGCTTCAGCACTCTGATTTCACCGATCTGTGTTTCCAGAATGCAAGTGATATCATACTCAAAGTAATACGTTAAATTGCTTGTTTCCTTTGGCTCCAATACAATCTTCTCCATTAGATCATGTACTTCATCCATTAGTCTATAGATACGGTGCTTCTCATCCACCAAAGCACTGTCATTATTCTGGCATTTCTGGATCAGAGAATATGCTGTTTCACACTTATTCACAATTTCTGTCATCATGCTGCATGAGAAAAGAACATAACAACCGTTGCTGCATTGTACTAGCTTTCACATCACCATAATGTTGATCCAGAAGTCAATCTTATAAATTATCAGAACTAAAATAAATCCAAAAACCCAAAACCATAAGTGGGAGAGACAACCTATTTTTCAGTATAACAGAATTATCAAAGTCTTTAACTCCCAGGATCTGATTGTTCATTCTTGCCTCTAGCTGCTCAACATTTCCTTTCTTAACAGTTACTTAACAAATAGCAAACACCACAGCATACACTATTGAGTTATGGATCCACATGGGAGGTTGTTAAGCACAAAAGAAGCGCGAGAGTCACATGAGGTGATATCCAAGAGTGACTCGGGCTGATCGGTCAGAACAAACAAGTGCACAGAAACTAGTCTTTACATTGCTCTTATCAGCAGTGTACACCAATGGGCAAATGCTGGACACTGAGCTAACTGATCACAGTGCGCACTTTACTTTGGTAATGTTATAGAAGAATTTGGTGTTAGATCAAGATAATAACCTCTACTTGATAAGTTTGAATATTCTTCTTGCCCATTTGCTGAATAATGTATAGATATTACTTGGAGAAGTTACATATTAATCACTTCGGGGAGTTAAAGGGATAAAAAATATAAACACTACCAAATCATTACCTCTCTTGTTCATCCAAAGGTTTGATCTTCTGTTTTGTCCTGTCATCAACATCACACTTTAACACAGTTTCCCGTCTGCTCATGCAAGCTCGCAACACCCCCATATGTTTCATAATCCTGTCACGCAAATACAGTTGAGTGTTCAGTATGGCTTCCCTTGCATCAATCACATTTCTTCTAGCTTTCTTAACTGTGTCATAGTGATCGCCCAATTTCTTAGACAAGATGCGAAGTTCTTCACGAGTTGTTGTGGCAATGCTGGTGGCAAGTTCACAATTGTGTCCCATGTGCTTGCCATACACCTAAGTGGAACAAGCATTTATTATGTCAACAATCTGATATACCAGGGTTGTGGTCTAGCAGCGCCCAGTGGCCCCTGGCTCTTGGGCGACTCAGGAATCTTAGTTGTTTCATAAGAAGCATATGCTGGGCACCCTGGATTTTACAGTTTCAGAGCACTGGGCTCCCTTCAATTTTTCTTAGAGCACAGCCTTGTATACACCCCCTCTAAGTCAAATCCTCCTTTCTATCACACTCCTATTTAAACATTCAATATCAGGGGTTTCATTAAGGGCCAGGTACCGGGCAAATTGAACGGTTGTGAAGACGGTTTTGCCCACCTGATTTGACAGTCAAGAGGAAAATCTATCTTATAAAGAAGTTCAGTTCAAAGAGTTTTGCCCGCCTGTGAAAACCAGTTACCCTCCTGCAGAAAACATTAATGAAACTCCTGCAATATGCCTCTCTTCTCCAATTCACCCTTTCCCTCCTTCCTCTTCCCTTACATATTAAAACTAATATAATTGGGATGACTTTCATTCTAGACAGTCACTTACACCCTCAACTACATCTCAAGTTCAAATAATTGTCAAAATTTTTCCCAGATCCGAGTGTTTATATTAGACTATGCAAACAAATAAGGTCCCTTACAGATTTTATAGATTAAATGTTCCTCAAAAATGTCCACAAATTCAAAACAGGCATGCAGCAAAGTGTTGAATATGTTACATTATACCCACAGGCATTACCTTTCATACATGTAGAGATGACACTACACCTACAGTCAACTATTCAGCCACATACATAATATGACAAGTACTGGATTTGGCTTGATAATAAACAATTACTGGATGAGGTTTTTGTGATGTCCGGAATAATCAAGGTCGAGGTAAGTGTTATCAGCCGAAGCCAAAGGCTGAGGCTGATGACACTAATCGAGACCTTGATTATTCCGGATATCACAAAAACCGAATCCAATAATTGTTTTATTGTACATTCTTTTAGTATTTTCTGAATCTTTATCTTCAAGTAATTTCTCAATTTCTCACTGGGTTGATGAAGCGAATTGAGAAGCCATTCTTACTTCACTGTCTGTGAACTTGACATTGCTGCACCAGAAATCATGCATTGCGCGTGCAACCTACAGATTATTCACTAATCTGTAGGTTCAGATTAGTGAATAATCTGTAGGTTACGCTGTTTCCCAGAATATTAACTGTAGGCGTTTAGCCAATGAGAAGACTGATGGTGACTATAATGTATAATAACAAGAGTTACAAAGGCCTTGGTTTGTGTTACCCACCTCAGTCCCTATTATTGGGCAGATAGCACAGTACAGTACAGTACAGTACAGTATCTATACTAAATCTCCCCTATGTGGCTCTTCTGATTTAACTTACAGCACTTTGCAGGGGACTTTGGCCCCCAATATCAGAATCAAGGCCAGATCACAACACAGGGAGCTACCTTCCCTACTCTTTGCAATAAGTGTGTGAGTTCTTTAATGTGCTATGCTAACTAGAACAGAGAAGATGCAAGAGACTAGAATGCCTAACCATTTGCAGATGTCATAGCAAAGGCAGCACATTCTCCTCCGTTATTTTAAGACCCTGAATGTTGGTCTGGTCTGGGGCTTGAACCCTCGACCTCACTCACAGCAGTCAGGCACTTTACAATATGAGCTAATCAACTTTTGCCCAGTAGCTTTCTTATTTTCAACCTCATCCATTGATTCCTATAATTCATCATTCATACCTGACAATAAATGCAGATAAGACAATTATCCGTATGACAGTAGACCTTCAAAGCTTCATCATGTTCTGGACAAAGATATTTATTTCTCTCCTTCTCCTTTTGGATTCCATCAGTTTGAACTTCTTCTTTGCCCTCAAGAATCTCAAGCACTCCAAAGTTTTTCGGTAGGTTTCTCACAGATTCAAAAGTCCTTGGAAACAGTGTTGTCTCTATTTTACATGTTGGACAACAGATTGTACCAGGATTTCGGGCTTGGAAAGCTAACTTGTTCAAACATCCTTTGAAGGTAAAGGAGAAAAAAATATGTAGCATCTGTTAACTTGAACACCGAATATCTCAAATTTGTTCTTAAGTGTATTTCTTGCAATACTGTGTGAGTATTTGTGAGAATTACGAGTACTAAAGTGCATTAAGTTACTTGTACTGTGTACTTATTGCCCTCCCTTATTTTAAGGACGACAGTTACAGTAAAAAATTTAAAGCTTATAGAGCAATCCTTTTACCTGTTGAATTCTCAAGAATTCCAAGGGATTACAAAGGGTAATGGGAGGTACTACATGCAGTAAACTTTGTTGGGAAAGAGTTCCATATAACCCCATACATCAATTATGCATTCATTTATTAAAGACTAAATATTAAAGATTTCTTTGCAACACTCTACGCATAATTAATGCATGGGGTTATATGGAACTCTTGCCGTAAAGATTAGTTTAGATCTACATTACGCTCGTAAAATTTCACTGGTAACACAGGAGAATCTTTCTACGAAATCTCTTTCTCGAAAAGATGTTATCAGATGGTCAAATACCTGTACAGTATGTGTGTCCGCAGGAAAGATTTCTGGGAACGAACTGCACTTCATCTGACTTGAAATCGTTGTAACACACAGAGCAGCTTAGTCCCCGCAGTTCAGCCATAGAAATTTCGACAAAAACGGATGTAAATAGAGAAAGCCGAGTTTTGGCGCCGGTAATTACACAATGCTAGCATTCCCAACGAAGTACGGGTTTGAAAGCGACAGACAACACACAGAAGCGCATTCTGTTGTGACATTTCTCAGAAACATTTGATGTTTGGGTTGATTTGCGCCCATAAGCTGCTGGTCAGTGGCGATACGAGTAAATCAACATGGCGGATTGATTTGAGTGGACAGCATGCAGTTAGACGAGGAAGATATCGAAAATCAAAAGCCTCAGAAACCTTGTAGCGGGCTAAGAAAGGAGCTGAAGGAATGCGTTTTAGCAAGTGATTGTGTGAAAAAGGTAAAATTCGTTATAAATGTATTGCATTTGTAGCCAGCCCACATTCCATTAATGACGTAACTTCAGAAGCTGAGTTACTACCGATTGCTGCGTTCGAATGTAATCATGCAATCCAGAGTATATTTTCTGCTTCTTTCATCGATTCATGAATATTATTAGGTCTAAACGAAATTTCATAGTTACATAACTGTGTAAATATTCAGCAGTCTGGAGTACTAGATTGGAAGTAGCCAAAGAGAAATAGATGGATAATTATTCAGACCTGACTGAGTAGATAATTCCTCTTGAAACTAGGATAGGATAAAAGGAAAATGATTTATTGATACCCCTCTTAATTGATTAATTGATTACTTGGTTAACTGATCGACTTGATTAATTAATTACTGGATTTATAGACTGACTGAATTGATGACTGACTGACTGACAGACCAATAAAAAAATGACTGACAGACTGACCAAAAGACTGACTGAAAACAGAATGACTGACTGACTAACTGAAGACAGAATGAATGATTGACCGAAGATGGAATGACTGACGTACGGAAAATGGAATGACAGACGGACTGACTGGTTGAAAACAGAATGACTGACTGTCTTATTGAAAACAGAATGACTTATTGACTTACTGACTGACTGAAAACCTGACTCACTGAAAACAGAATGACTGACTGACTGACTGGATGAAAACAGAATGACTGACTGTCTTATTGAAAACAGAATGACTTATTGACTTATTAAAAACAGAATGACTGACTGACTGACTGACTGGTTGAAAACAGAGTGACTGACTGTCTTATTGAAAACAGAATGACTTATTGACTTATTAAAAACAGAATGACTGACTGACTGACTGGTTGAAAACAGAGTGACTGACTGTCTTATTGAAAACAGAATGACTTATTGACTTATTAAAAACAGAATGACTGACTGACTGACTGTCTGAATTAAAACCTAACTGAGTCACTGAAAACAGAATGACTGACTGACTGACTGACTGACTGGTTGAAAACAGAATGACTGACTGTCTTATTGAAAACAGAATGACTTATTGACTTGTTAAAAACAGAATGACATATTGACTTACTGACTGGTTGAAAACAGAATGACTGACTGTCTTATTAAAAACAGAATGACTTATTGACTTATTAAAAACAGAATGACTGACTGACTGACTGGTTGAAAACAGAGTGACTGACTGTCTTATTGAAAACAGAATGACTTATTGACTTATTAAAAACAGAATGACTGACTGACTGACTGACTGGTTGAAAACAGAGTGACTGACTGTCTTATTGAAAACAGAATGACTTATTGACTTGTTAAAAACAGAATGACTTATTAACTGACTGACTGGTTGAAAACAGAATGACTGACTGTCTTATTAAAAACAGAATGACTTATTGACTTATTAAAAACAGAATGACTGACTGACTGACTGACTGACTGGTTGAAAACAGAATGACTGACTGTCTTAATGAAAACAGAATGACTTATTGACTTGTTAAAAACAGAATGACTTATTGACTGACTGACTGGTTGAAAACAGAATGACTGACTGTCTTATTAAAAACAGAATGACTTATTGACTTATTAAAAACAGAATGACTGACTGACTGACTGTCTGGTTGAAAACAGAATGACTGACTGTCTTATTAAAAACAGAATGACTTATTGACTTATTAAAAACAGAATGACTGACTGACTGACTGATTGACTGTGGTTGAAAACAGAATGACTGACTGTCTTATTGAAAACAGAATGACTGACTGACTGACTGGTTGAAAACAGAATGACTGACTGTCTTATTGAAAACAGAATGACTTATTGACTTGTTAAAAACAGAATGACTGACTGACTGACTGTCTGGTTGAAAACAGAATGACTGACTGTCTTATTGAAAACAGAATGACTTATTGACTGACTGACTGGTTGAAAACAGAATGACTGACTGTCTTATTAAAAACAGAATGACTTATTGACTTATTTAAAACAGAATGACTGACTGACTGACTGTCTGGTTGAAAACAGAATGACTGACTGTCTTATTGAAAACAGAATGACTGACTGACAGACTGGTTGAAAACAGAATGACTGACTGTCTTATTGAAAACAGAATGACTTATTGACTTATTAAAAACAGAATGACTGACTGACTGTCTGGTTGTAAACAGAATGACTGACTGTCTTATTGAAAACAGAATGACTTATTGACTTATTAAAAACAGAATGACTTATTGACTTACTGACTGACTTAAAACCGAACTGAGTCACTGAAAACAGAATGAACGACTGATTGAATAAAAGTAGAATGACTGACTGAATGACTGAGTGACTGAAAACATACTGACTGAATGATTGACTGAAAACGGAATGACTAATTGCTGACCACAAACAAAATGACCACGTGACTGAATGAAAACAGAATGACTGACTTACTAACTGAAAACATAATGACTTACTAACTGAATGAGTTATTTGTTGATTCTTTTTTTTTTACATATGATGCACGATCCTTCGCAGTAGACAGCGCTATTTATGCAACAGCAAAAATCAGACCTGTACGGGATTCGAACCACTGACCTCTGCAATACTAGTGCAGCACTCTACCAATTGAGCTAACAAGCCAACTGGGAGCAGGCCGTTAAGTTGATTCGTAATAAACCCGTGATGATAAATCAGATACAATGAATATATATGAAGTTCATATATATTCATTGAATATATATACCGCAGTTCAAAATATATGAACTTCATATATATTCACTGTATCTGATTTATCATCACGGGTTTATTACGAATCAACTTAACGGCCTGCTCCCAGTTGGCTTGTTAGCTCAATTGGTAGAGTGCTGCACTAGTATCGCAGAGGTCACTGGTTCAAATCCTGTACAGGCCTTATTTTTTTCAGGTCTGATTTTTGCTATTGCATAAATAGTGCTATCTACTGTGAAGGATCATGCATCATATGTATTTAATACCGCAGTTCAAAATATATGAACTTCATATATATTCATTGTATCTGATTTATCATCATGGGTTTATTACAAATCAACTTAACGGCCTGCTCCCAGTTGGCTTGTTAGCTCAATTGGTAGAGCCCTGCACTAGTATCGCAGAGGTCAGTGGTTCGAATCCCGTACATATATATACCGCAGTTCAAAATATATGAACTTCATATATATTCATTGTATCTGATTTATCATCATGGGTTTATTACAAATCAACTTAACGGCCTGCTCCCAGTTGGCTTGTTAGCTCAATTGGTAGAGCCCTGCACTAGTATTGCAGAGGTCAGTGGTTCGAATCCCGTACAGGCCTGATTTTTTTTTTCAGGTCTGATTTTCGCTATTGCATAAATAGCGCTATCTACTGGGAAGGATCGTGCATCATACGTATTTAATACCGCAGTTCAAAATATATGAACTTCATATATATTCATTGTATCTTTTTTTTTATTGATTCATTCATTCCTTCATTCACTTTTTAATTTATTTCTCATTTTTTTGTAGTATGGATCCAAACCCAATGACTGTTTGAACACTGAAGCGCAAGGTATGAATGAAGACTGCAGAAGAGTCCAGTATGCTTTCTTTGAGTGCAAGAGATCACTGGTGAGAATACTATTTAACAAATGGTAAACACCACAGCGTACACTATTGAGTTGTGGATGCATGTGGGAGGTTGCTAAGCACTAAAGAAGTGTAAGAGTTGCTCAAGGTGATAGATGGCCAAGAACAACTCTAGCTTCCTGAGTGCTCAGCAAACCTCCCAAGCGCATCCATAACTCAATAATGTACACTGTGGCATTTACCATTTGTTTTATAACATAACATTGACATAATTTTTGTAGCAAAAGAGTTTTCTTTTATTTAACGAATCTTAAGATAAAACAAGCGTGTGCGGAAAACTAGTCTTTGCATTTACTCACGTCAGCAGGGCACACCCATGGGCAAACTGTGGACGCTGAATTGGCCAATCTGAGTGGGTCCTTGAATTTGGTTAATTTGACACCTTTTACACCTTTTTTTTTCTTTGTTTCTTGGTTTGTTACTGTTGGCAGGAGATTACATATTGACATGTAGATGTCTGTTCTGGGAAAGGCCACCAATGATGTCAGTGTCATAAATGATAACATGACCTAGTATTACCTGTACATTTTAACAAAGTGTTGGTGTGTGACTATCTACTCAAGGGAATTGTGTCTCAACCCCAGGTCTTATACCCGTCTCCCTGACTCTTGACCACATTGTTCAAAAAAGGGAAAGAGACAGAATTTAACACTGTTGCTTCCAATATCTGAAAGCTGATCCTTCTAACTGTTGACTAGAATTTTGTTTGCTTTTATTTATTACAGATTCACTCCATTAGAATACACAACAAATAATATAAGAATACAATTAAGGTTAATAAAAACCATAAAAGAAAAAACTGTGGAGAAGGGGACAACCAAAAGCACTGACACACCATACAAGGGATGCCCCCTCTAATTAAAGTATAGCAAAACTATATAGAAATATAAAAATAGATGCCCTTACTATCCTTATCCTTACTAAAACTTAAAACATTCTTTTTAAAAGTTTCAATACTATCTGATTCTCTAATGTGATTAGGTAAACTATTCCATTCACCAACAATACGGTTAAAGAAAACTATATTTAAGACCGTTAGTTCTACTAAAATTTGGGACAAGGTCCTGTGTGTCATTTTTCCTTAAATTATATGCCATGCTTCTGTCCTTACAAAATATGGGCTGATTGGAAATGTCTATGTTTTAATGGCCATTAATTACATTGAACAAAAACGTAACATCCCTAATGAACCTCCTATCAGATAATAGCAACAATTTGTTAGAACTTTAAGTTGGTTAAAAACAATATTACCATTACAGAGGTGAAGTAATGATTTTTCAGGGGGGGTGAGGGGTCATATGGTGTTACACAAAGGCTACCTACCCCACTGTCAAATCAACATCTATGCAATGTTTTTATTACCAAAACTGACATTTTTCACATCAGTTTTTCTTCTGTTTCGCACTTAGTTACCTCCTGAATTATAAAGTTTGAGTGTCTCAAGGGTTTTTTTTTAAATAATCTCTTAAAGGGGTTTTATGGTCATCACAGTCTCTCACCCTCACCCCATGGTACACCCCCTTGCAATATGATAATTTTTCTATCTGCCTGTCAAAAAGTTAATGAGAATGTATCAAAGGCGAGATTTAGTTGGACTGACAAACTTCTCACTTTTCATTTGTTGGCAGTTGGACTTTCGCACCCGTTTCAGGGGAAGAAAAGGCTACTAATGGAGGACCATAGGCATGTTGTTTCTACTGGATTGGACAATCAATAAATGCCAATTCACAGAGAATTGAAATCCTCGAAGAATTGTCATTTAAACATCTTGAAAAGTGTTTTTCCTAAAAAAATAATCACATGAGGGAAAAAATATCATAAAAATGGCACTCATTTAGGTAATAAAAATGAAAGTCTTCTGTTGAAATATATTATGACTGGTGAAATATATTATTACTGGTTTGATACCCTTCATATATTTTTGTTCCACTGTTTTGTTTAAGACTGTACCAGGCTCTTTCGGTCAGAGGAGACAGACAAAATTACAAGTCAATTACACTTGGCAGTTATCAGAAGAAACGGTGGTGGATTTAATTTCCATTCCTTTTTTATACTACCAAATGTAACAATTGTTCCGGGTGTCTCAGATCATGATTGCCCACTTCTTACTTTAGACCTCAAGCCTGTTAGGCATAAACAGTCGCCCCGAAAGATCCCACTTTATAAGAGAGCTAACTGGGACAGTCTGGGTGATGAACTATCCAAGGATATTGACACCATAACAGCCGACTGTGAGAATCCAACCACAAATGAACTCTGGGAGAAACTTAAAGCCTTGATTAACAAGGGAATTGGTAGGCATATACCACATAAATATAGCAAGTCAAAAGAAAACCTACCTTGGATTACACCCAAGATTAAGAGGATGATAAAAATACGGGATAGGCTTCAAATTAAACGCAAGGGTCTTGTTAGGGCCTTGAGAGCTGCTGATCTAAGCAAGATCACAAAGAGGATTAAGTGGCTTAAGAAGTATATTCAAAGGGAGATGCGGCAAGCCTACTGGAGCTATGTGGAGTCCATCATAGGGAGCCGTCGGGATTAAAAAGATTCTGGACCTTCATGAAGCACTGCCGTAATGACACTTCAGGGATCAGCTCGTTGAGTGATGAAAAAGGAAATAAAGTATCGGCGCCAGACCAATTAGCTAATATTCTTAACACACAATTCCAGTCTGTATTTACGATTGAAATTCCTGCACCACAAGATCTGTTGCCACCTATCTCTCCCTTCCCAAGAATGCCTGATATCCTAATATCAAAATCAGGAGTCCTGAAACTACTGCAAGAATTGAAGGTACATAAAGTTGACGGCCCAGATCAGGTAAGACCAAGGGTATTGAAGGAACTGTCTCACATTATAGCTCATATTCTGTTACTAATTTACAGAAGATCATATGACACAGCCCAGGTACCAGATGACTGGAGTAAACTTAAGTGACCCCAGTCTTCAAGAAAGGGAAAAGGTCAGAGGCTGGAAACTATAGGCCAATATCTTTGACGTGTATTGCCTGCAAGATCATGGAGCATATTCTCGTCAGTAATATAATGAAGCATGCAAATAGGAACAATATCCTGTACCATCTGCAGTATGGTTTTCGAGAAACGAAGAGGTCTCATGAGACGTAGTTGCTGGAATTTGTTCCCGACTTAGCATGTAATATGCAGAGAGGAGGGCAAACAGATGTCTTGATCATGGATTTCTCAAAAGCCTTTGATAAGGAGGCCCACCAACGTTTGATAAGGAAGCTTGACTTCTATGGTGCAAGAAACAAAACAAGGGATTGGATACAGGCTTTCTTAGCAAACCGAACTCAGCAAGTTGTCGTCAAAGGCAAATTTTCAGACTCTGCTCAAGTGCAATCTGGTGTCCCTCAAGGATCTGTATTGGGTCCTTGTCTTTTCTTGTTCTACAGTAATGATTTACCAGGTAATCTGACTTCTACAGTTCGCCTGTTTGCAGTGACACCTTGCTTTACCTAGCTGTGGAGTCGCAAAGTGATACTAATTCTCTGCAGAAGGACCTGCATGAACTTGAAAATTGGGAGAGCAAATGGCTTTGGAATTCAACACAAATAAATGTCCTGCGTGTGTGCCCTAAACGGGATCCACTGAACCATACATACATTATTCATGGTGAAGAACTGGAAATGGTTGACTCTTTAAAGTATCTGGGACTAACTATAACTTCGGACCTACGATAGAATCAACATATCTCAAACACTGTAACTAAAGGAAACCAGACTCTAGGCTTCTTGAAAAGAAACCTCAGAATTAACTCTCCAGACCTGAAAGCAATCGCCTACAAGAGCTTAATACGGCCCACTGTGGAATACGTCTCAACTGTTTGGGACCCTTATACCAAACAAAATAGGGATAGAGTAGAAATGGTACATCGTAGGGCAGCACGTTATGTCCTTAACAATTATGATAGGTCTGCTAGTGTCACCGAAATGTTGAAACAACTTGACTGGGATACTTTAGAATTGCGTAAAAAGAAATCGAGGCAGACAATGCTGTATAAGATGCACCACAACTTATTTGCGATTGACCAACAGAAATGTCTCAAACCAGCCGGCCGATACAGCAGACATACGCACAGGCTCTCGTATAAAGTCCCGACATCTGTAACAAACTATCACCAATACTCTTTTTTCCCTACTACCATTAGGGACTGGAACAGTTTATCCCTGAACTTTGTCGAGGCTCAATCTATAAACTCTTTCCGAGCCCAATTGAAAATGATATGTTAATTGCAATTTAAATTTTTATTAACTTTATTAATTGCTATTTAATTTTGTTCCTTGATTCTTATTCTTGGTGTTATCATAGTAGTATTATTATTATAGTATTTATCCTTAGTATTATGCTTAGTGTTTTAAGGCTGCTGACCTCTTGCTAAGAATCATCGCATAAATGGAGAGGAACTATCAGGAAAATAAATAAATAAATAAACTTCAAACGTTTGGCGGATTTGTCCCTCCGATGCGTCGTCACTGGATTTGTTTTTCCTGGATTTAAACTATTTCCTGTTAAAATATTCCAATTCTCACGCCTTTAAGTTTTGATTTGACCAGCTTATGAAATTGTTTTAGGTTCCTCTCCTGTTGACTTGTAGGCTGCGAACACTTTGCGGAAAACACCTCGGTACAACAAAAGAATAATGCTAATCGCATCTTGTTTTTCTACCGCGCGCGTGACAAGACGGATAACATTTTCCTTTATTTCATTAAAAATTCTGTGTTTGAGCCAAGTGGCCCATCTGGCCCGCGCTGAACTCCGTTTTCCGTAGAATGAAGCGACTAGGGGTATTTCTAACCCTCCCTGGATGGAATGGTAGTCCATGGTAGGGTTAGTCCCCAACATTAAATTCTCCGGTACCTGGGTGAAGAGAGGCACTGTGGGAGTAAAGAGTCTTGCCCAAGTTGCTGAGCCCAAAAACATGTCATCTTTCTTTTTGCTAGTTACCCACACGACGCTTTCAACATCTCTGATGCGAGCATTATACAGGGTGCGTGTGACATATAAACCCAGTCATGGCCTAGCAACTCATCGTGTGTTCTAGTTCCCCGGTTTTGAATGTTCTGGAAAAGACTGTTGTCGGTAGCAGTGACTGACGTTTCGACAGCCTGAGCAGAAGTCATTATCAGGGTCAAGTGAAAAGTAGTTTGTTAGTAAAGCATAGCTCTGGTTTGGTCAGTCACTGTTAGCTATCACCATCAATAGGGACCTTATGCAATCTGGACGGCAACGCCAAGGAAGACTTCGATTAAAAAATGAATTTCTACTCTTAGTTAGAATTTCAGAAATGGTTGCAGGAGCTAACTGTCTTATACGGCGCCACAGCTCAACTTCAGCATGACGTATAAAAGTAGCGTTGAGTTCCAAATGGAAATGAAAATAATTTGCCGTCGCGGTTTCGGTTCGCAGACGACGCAAATTTTGGCGATTTCCCGTTGTTGTTTTGCATAGGACTGCTAAGAAATGTACAAAGTTTCAAAACGCACGTGCTGAGCTATTGTTCTGCCTATTAGATCTCTTGTTTTTCCAAGTCTTCGTTGCCGTCGCCGTCTTGGTTGCGTAAGGTCCCTAATGACTGAAATTTCGACAACCTGGGCAGAAGTTATTATTAGGATTAGGTGAGAAGTCGTTTGCTAGTGGAGCAGAACTCTGGCTCGGTCAGTCACTGCTAGCTACCAACAACAATCCTTTTTGAGGGCTACTCGCAACCAAACGATCAGACTACGCGATCAACGTTTGGAATACTTACTTTTATCGTCAATTTATCAAATACACTAAAAGAAAAAATAAATATAAGAAAATCCTTCAGGAGTGGAATCAAATATAAACTGAATGACTGGATCACCATTTGTGACGCTTACACAGTGGCCTTTTCGATATCTGCTTTATTTTTCTGTCGTAATTCATTAGTGTTTCCACTTTCCAGATGTATGATAATCCTTTTTAGAAACTGAATCTAGAAAGGGAAAATCCAATATTGTTTTTTTTGGTGTTTTTTTTCTTCTCTGTGCTAAAATACCCGCTCTTCCGAGGCACTCAGCCAGAGGGTCAAGTGACACTCCTGACCGAGTTTTAGAACCCATTTGCTAATCACAAAATTTTCACCATTAGAAGCTCTTTTTGTCTCCGTTGTCACATTTCTTCGAGAGAAAGTCAGTTCCATTTGTAAAGTAATTTAAGGACGTACTTTTTAGGTTGAAAATTCATACCTTTTGTATCTACCCACACTTCTATAATTCAAAATATAGGCGGGTCTTCCCCACGTAGCGTTCTGCGGAGGGCTGCTTTTTAGTTCAAATCTGTCAAGTTTTCTGCCTTGAATCATTGGAAATGAAAATATTTTCTTTACACCGGCACCTTTGAAGAAGTTTAAGAACGAAGCAAAAAACTCAGGCTTCTTGTGAAGCACCTCAAGTGGGACTTCATCAGTATTCTCAAAGAAAGCCATATTAAAAACACCAAGGAACAGGAGATTTTGACACCATGCAACCACCATGTGCATTTCAACAAATTCACCTCTATAGCCACCATTTTAGACCTTGAAGCGAAACATACAATTTAATTTGGTTCTGTCGTCCATTCAGAGAAAAATTAAAAGTTAACCTTGAGTCGCAAGGCACAAAAACATGCCACATATATTAGATGTATTGTTATTCCTCTTTTGTTTCTATCATACAATAAACGGAGCGGGTATTTTTTTTTTTTTTTTCAGAATTCAAGCTGTTTTTTTTTGTGAAAAGGTTATTTCTCTCATCCAATTGTAATTCAAATCCATTTTACGTGACAAAATTGGCCAAAGTTGACCAATACGTATTTCACACATGGCGTAATTATAATTTAGATATTCAGTATGTTTTAAAAAAAAGTGAAAGCAACTACTGAAATGTCCTTCAGTTTTCTTGTTTTAATAAAATTTCGAGCTACGTACGTGATGAAAAAATAATTGTTAAATGTTTACGCAAATTAAAAAGATAAATTTCTTGGTCCTACATCACTCAACATTGTTCAAAATCTTCGACAAGCTGCCAATTCGTTTTCGAAGCAGATGTTCTTGACAGTCAAAATTTAGCTTTTATAACTCTTTTTCAAAATCATTCCTCTAATCCCACCGCGGCTAGGAGACAATGTTTATGTGAAGTCAGAATTTTTGTTCAGAAGAGCTTCGTAACGTTTCCCTTAGTGACACTAAGGAAGCCATTCTTGAGTAAACTTCCCTTCGACCTATGGAAGAAATTCCCTGGCAGCTAAGACAGCCACACACATACAGTCACGTACTTTCGGTGTGACTAGGTTGTCTCACAAGACAAAACGAAAGATCAATTGATGTCTAAGGCTTTTCATTTAATTCATTTTCTTGGTAATTTTCCTTTTATTAAGGTTGATGTGTTGGCAACAACCTGCTTGTCTTTTAAAGTATCGTTTGCCCTGAGGAATGAAATGAACTGATTCAAACGCAACCTGGGAGCTAAGGAAAAACAAAGCTTCAGTTCCCCCATCGAAAACCGAGGAAATGAGATGCGAAAATGTTTAGGGCAGGAAGCCTCAAAGATGATAGCTGGATATAGAAATGCTTGTCCTAAATGGCTTTGCCCACTTTGTGTCTACAGCCCTTCGGCACAAAAGGAAGGCGGGAGCCAAATTATTACTTTGATTAGAAATTTAGTGATTTCGAGCAGCGCCATCGTTCTGTCAAATAAAGCAGTTGGTCGAGGTATGATTATGGCGAACTCTTCCTACTAATGGATATTAAATAACTAAGTATGGAATTAAAATCAATGTAAACACATGCTATTCGGACAGAAGTTAAAAGCATTTTACCGTCATTTAAACTTCTTCTTGACTATTCGGCTTTATAGCAATCTGGAAGGCTTTCGTTTTCTCGAATATGCAAAACAGGGAACACTTATAACTAAAAACGAAAAGAAGAAGAAAAAACCAAAACGGTGCTATCGTTTCTGAGTCTAAAAGCAAACACTTTAGGACGCGTGTTCGTAAAAAAGTTCTGCCGATCATAGAATTCTTGCATTCAAGCAAGCGGTATTTGTAATACATTAGATATATTTTCTTTTAATTTTAGACTCACGAATACAATGATAAAACAGCGAAATAGAAATTTCTTCTTCAAAATATCGTGCTACTTTTAAACGAAATGTGTCGGGCCGTCATCCTTATCAAAATCTTATTTGTCCGCGACCCAAGCGTATTTATCAAGCGGTCGTGTTTAAAACAATTTTAGGGCGGTGAAAAAACAAATGTTTTGATTTTGAAAAAATGGTAATTTATGATAATTTCCCTCTCCTTATTAGCTATTGAGGCAATTTTAACCAAGAAACAGTTGTTTTGACAGATAAATGAGAGCGGTTTATGGCTTCATTCGTATTTAAAAGCTATTGACAGGAAATTGACCAATGGCGTGCCGATAAATTTTTGTATCTCGTAGTAAGAAGGAGAAGTGTGCAATAGCCACATCGCTTTTTCGTCATCCTCCCACTGTAGGGGAGAAAAATTATCGCGCCGAGTTAAAAGACACTCTGATTTAAAGTCAACAGCTGTTTACTTTGTACTAAGCCATTTATATTTCAGCGACGATCACTCAAGGAACAAATTCAACTGTTGCTCGCTTTTTCAAGTATCTGACTCGACGTCTTAGCTTTCTACTTTACGAAAGCCGTGATTTCTGGCCCGGGTCTTCGACAAGCAAATGAGCATACTGCCTAATGTTTGTTTGATCACTAAACACAAATAATTCAAGAGTTTAATTCTTGGGTACCGTTGCCTTTTCAACTGAAGGAGATGAACAGTTTAGGGGAGGAAAGTGTGGCGACGCCAACCTCTTTGTTGAATTTCGTCAGCAATGCAACCAGTGCGCTGAAATTTGCTTTGGATAAGCCGATAAAGCCGAAGAGGAAGGTTAACCACCGAAAGTATCTTCAACGCCAGCTGAGCGGAAGGTCATCTTCGGCAGCAACGTCATCATTCGACGGTTCTTGGATAAGTCAAGGAGAAATACTATTTGATCATGTCTTAAAAAGTGGTCAGCGAGGAAGCGCTAGCGCGGTCGCACGAGCTGAGAAATCCTCAACAGCAATTCCCTGGAAAAACCGTTCAGAGGAAACTCAAGCGTTAGGAACTGACAATGTTCTAGACGTTTTTCAGAAAAAGCGTGCTCAAGGAAAAGAAAAGAACTGGAAAATTACAAGAAGCCAGCAAATAAACGATACTAAGTCTTCTCAAGCACTTTTCTCTCAGCCTTCACAGCCGCTAAAGAAGCGAAAACTTCCCGAGTCCTTCTGGACCGAGCCGTCACCCAAAGCTTCGCGTAAACCTCTGCAAGCAACTCGGAACTCTAAAACAAATTTGGCGACAAATGAATTGCAACGTTCAGAGCTTGAAATCTTGGACTGGCTTCGTCCTGAACTAGACGACTTTATCGAACGGTGGTCAGAGGAAAGCGAATGCGCGTCGAATAACTCGAGTCGACCGGACAGCTTATCGGATAGTCCATCCACCATCGATCCTCATTCGCCATATTCCGACGAATCAGAAAATGTCGGATTAATGGACGAATTTTTTGAGCAACGAGTGCCGTTTTCGTTTGATTCTTCAACGAAAAATGGCGAGTGTACAAGCAACATCCCGTCGACAAGAAACTATGCGAACGCTAACATCAATTTTGTGAATAACCGAACTTACAATGTACCGCAAGATTATGTTCAAAGGCCACTGAACCATTCCGTTTCCTGTTATGGTGGACAGTACGGTTTTTCTGCGAATGAATGGAGCGCAAATCCAGTTCAACCGAACTATTTCGAAACTGGATACAATGTTTTATCGTGAAGGAAATTGCAGTAAAACTAGAGAACCAATCTAAGTCGCACGAAGCAACCGAGGGAAGCAATTTAATTTCAATAAAACGTAGAAAATTTCTCCGGTCCGGCGGCACTTAACATATATTTTACTAATTTGTAAATTATTTCGAAACACAACAGGCAATATCAAAGTTGCCAAAAAGTTTGAAACGTAGCCTTTTGGTTGTCAAATTCTGACTGTTTGCTTCACAGAAAGCTTGTCAACTGTCAAATCATTGACGCCTTAAAACTTCTGTATTTACGAATTACATTTAAAACAGTCTAACCTAGATTTTTTTTAAAATGTGAAACCTTTCACATTTTTTTAAGAAGAGCTATCAAATGCTCCACTGACTTAAAGAGATACTTTACTGTAAATTTACAGCGGTGGCAGGGCTAGCTCAGACACTCGCCTTAAACGAACATTTTGAAAGTTATACACATTATCACTTGTTATATTTCAGTGCTTCTCCCAAAGGTACTTATAAAACTGTTTTACTTTCAACATAGAAAAATAAACTTAATATTATCCTAAACAACGAGGTGCATTTTTATTTCTTAACAAAAATATTCCTTTTGCGCAACCAGGGTTGCATGAATTAACAAAGGTAGGCATTGTGCGTGCTCTGTTTAATATCTTGGTATCCAAATAAAACAGTGAATTCGCGCAAATTTCGAAGACGCAGTTTCGATGTCACATATGAACAGCTGTCAGAGTATACAGACTTGACTTATCACATGGCTAGCTCAAATTTAGTGGCTCTTTGTCTGATTCTCTGCTTCGACTGTAATCATTTTCCGCAGAGTATATATATCATTTCATCATTTCCTTATTACGAGGCAACGTATCAAGAGAATTGCTTTAGGCACGCAATTTCGCGAAAAACAGAAATTTTCATTATTTTATGGAAAATACTGAGGCATTTTGATTTGTTTCTAATATTAAGCGGAATGATGATTTCGTAACCTTGCAGTTGAAAAGGAAATAAAGGGATACCATTTAGACAAAAGAAAACGAAAACAATTCGTGGTAACTAACACGCGGTTTGGATAAAAGTCTGTCTCATTAATTTTCATTAGATGGTTCTATCAATGAACTGGCTTTTCTTTTTTTCAAAAATAAATTGTTTCGCTGCTGATGAATGTGCTTTTTTTTAAACAGGAGGAAAAGCTTTTTTGCCGCATGCTGTTGTCGCATAACTTAAAATGGTTTTAAAAAAAAAAGTAGCGACGTAGCATATTTCATGTTTTTCCTTGATTGTGTAAATGCCTCACAAACAAAAATCAGCTTTTACCATCCTGTAAAATTAAGACAAAAAATTTCAAAAGATGTTATCTTTAATGATTTGTGATTCTCATTTCTGATTCTCTGAGTCGATAACATGAAATAAATTGGAAAAAGTTATTAAAATACCCCTAAAAACACTGGTAGTTATTCTGAAATAAACTTAATTGTCAAAATGTCTTATTATTTTGGAGAATGGGAAATTGTTTAACTAAATACTGCAACCAGTGCCTTCTAGTTTTTTCAACTAACAAATATCCTACAGACATACTTTTTAGTCAGAGCACAAGCCAGCCTTAGGCAACTGGATCGAAAGATTTTTTTTACATAACATGATATAAAAACGAATGCCGTCAACATGTCGCGTATCTAGAAAGAATTTTTCGACTGACAATTTTATAAAAGGTTTAAGAGTAGTAACAATGAGGTTAAAACCTAAGTTCTCATTAGCATTTTCATGAAACCTTTAAGGGGAGCCTTTTGCTGTCAATTTTAAGCTGAGTAAATTGGATGTTTTCTGTCCACACTTTGGCTCATGGGAATAAAATTCAGCAGGTGTGCGGATTTGTATGCCGTCGATGACATACAATAAAAGTCAGTGATTGCGGGCATAAGTTTTCACCAACTCTTCCCACAAAAAAAAAACACGTCGATATCTTAAATACTTGTTTGATACTAGTGCCTTCTCGCTGTTAATCTCAGCTCGTTTTTTTTTTCTCATTAGTCGATCTACTAGCCCGCAACCAAATGTTACCGAGACGGAGTTTTTTTTTCTAGCTTTTTCAGAAACGCAAATCCGCCGCATTTTCACTTATACTTCAAATTTACATTTGTTGATTTTACACACAAGTGTAAACTAAGCGTAGGCAAGGACTCAAGAAATTCAGTTCACAAGTAAACATATTTTCCATATTGATACAAGATGATGTGCAGTTCCTTTTTCTAAAAGTTCATCACAGATCGCCCACAATTAATCGCACTACGTATTTTGGCGGAGAAGCAATCCACTGGTGACGTTTTCATTCTCAGAGAAGAAAATGGATGAAAATTTCAAACATGAGCGAAATGAAGGTGGTATGAGTTTTGGTTATTTTTAGCCATAAAATATGAACAAGCAACGAAGTGTAAATTATGTTTGGCAGCTGCAATTTTGTGTGTACAGCTCTTTCCCTAATTGCTTTTCCAAAGCTCTATCTCGCAGAGAGAAGCTTAGAAATTCTAAGCCAACTTCTTGGAAATCCATCTCAATTCACATCATGCAGTCAGACATAGCGCATTGATCGAGGGCTTCTTCTATTTCTGAGTTTATCTTTTCATAAAGCAATACTTCAAAGGAGTGTGTTAATCAAGAGTAATTATTCATGACTATGTTAACAAAGAACGCGGAATTTTATGGGAAAGTATAAAACTTCCAAGTTCCTTTTTTAACTTTTCCCTTTGGTTCCGCATGAAAGTATGTGTAATGCTTGGTAACTCTCGAACGCAAGTTGCAACATACCGCGGTTATCATAATGTTTATATTTTACGATATTTAGCCCTCGCAGATAAGTGTCAATCTCTAACGGATTATTTAGCAACGAACGGCTTTTGTTTGGCTCCATAATAAGTTTGCAATGACTGGGTGCCACATATTTAACATTTCACTCAATGTTGTTAACATTTTGTGAAGATTAAACCGAACATGACCACTGAATTTACTAAGACTTAATAAAAATCTCAGTATGTTACAAAAATAGAACATCACGCGCTGCTAGAAGAATTGTGCGCAATTTTTGATGCAATATTTCGCAACGGAGGCTGGTGAATCTTCGACAACCGTTCATTCGAATGAAATCCTTGTTAGGCAGGGCGAAAAAATTGCGCGCGAAGGCATAGAACAAAATGGCATTTGATATCTTTTTTTAAATTATCAATAATGTAGCCTTTCAGAGGACAACAAAAGAACCTCGGTAATATTATGCTCAAAGGCAGGTGTTCTGTGATGAAAACCTCCACATGCTAGGGTATTCACGTGCAGCATAAATAGAAATACACAGAAAAAGCTACGTGCATCAAAGGGGCACTTTGTTTTGTAACCGCCACGAGCTGATTGAAGGAGTGAACGTGGTTTTAGCATGTTTTAAATCTTCCCTTGCTTTTGCATCAAAGCTAAATTTTAATAATTTTTGATTGAAATAGAGAGGGTGATCTTGAAAGTTCAGTTTTAAGAGCCTTTGCTTTGGTTTTCACGAAGGGCGCTGCAAACATAGTTGACCATTTCTTCTTTCGTTTCAGGAAAGGCCACTGAAAAATCTGTCTATTGGAACACAACATTTTTACTGGTGTAGTCTAGGGAATAAAAATTAGCTTGCAGACCATTTAATTGAAACCACCCTTTCCACGGATTTTTTCAAAGCTTCAACATATAAAAAGACAAATCAAGATGATCTTTACAAGGAAAAGCTTTTTTGTAACCTATTTAAACACAAATAAATTAACCAATGTGAAACGTAACTGTCCATCGAACACTATTGACAGTAAACTTCTCCACATGCAACCAGGCACGAAGGACGCGTACAGCTCGACATGGCGTCGGTTTTTTCTTTCATTTCAATGTGAAATTTTTGCTGAGCAACAAAAAATCTTGCAAAGTGGGCATTTTCCCCTATGATTCTGTTACTCTACATGTTGAACTTCCAAACAAACCGGCAGCTGCAAGTAATTAGTAGCATTGATTCATGTAACTGGTTGCCCACAAACAAAGCGAAAGCTAATTCCAAAAAAACACTTTTTGTTGGAAGAACATTGAACAAATTTCTCTTGACAATGGACAGGGTCTACCCTCTTCTCCATCAAGAGAGTAGAGGACATTTTGTTCTCTAAACGACGTACAATAGGTTTTTAGAAATGGTATTAAAAGTGTGATACAAATGTTCCTTTGAGAATGGAAATTATTTTCATTTGATGACTGCGAGCAAAAATCATTAATCCATCGGTGGATATCAAACTTTGGAGCTATAATGAGGATCTCTTAAAACTATATTTGAAAGCAAAGGGACCAATTTGTTAAAATTTAGATTCTAGAAATCTGCATTTTACGATGTAAACGCGTTCGTCATTCAAGTGACTAAATTCATCCGTCATTTCTGCGAGCGTCTTCAATTCAGATATTTAATTGGCAGTTCCATTTAAAGCTGGAAGAGTTAAAGAAAAACAAAACAAAACAGAAAGCAATAAAAAAGATTGAAAACCAAACGAATAATAGCAACAAATCTAAATCCCATGGCAAGCCTAAATTTGAAAGGGAGTTTAACTGCGAGAAAGAAGCACGACGGGTGAAGTGAGAAAAGTGAATCATGTATAGTACTAACTCATAATGTCAAAATGTTGATGTAAACATCTCACAGAACTAAATTTTGTGAGCTACTGATGTCTTTGTAAGCGGTAATTTTCTTCGTATATGTTACCTAGCAACTTGGCTAAGTTGTCACATGACGGCGCTCGCCAACAGAAAAAAAGTTGTACAATTAAAAACTGAATACCATATCATGAGAATAAAACTTTAGGTAGGGCTTGCAATGTTCCTCTTTTGGGAGAAAAAAGGAATATTACTGAACCTCGCAGTTTTTCAACCTTTCTCAATGTTTTTTATTTGACATAATCCACTGATTTATAATCCTTGGTGAATAAGTTAATTCCTCTGAATCGTTCCTAAGGTTGTCCCTTTGTGAGTCGACGCTGAGAAAAACAAACACTTCCCGATAATATTGTTCGTTAGAAAAATGAACGCTGAAACACGCTGACGCTTTTCACATTGAGCACATTTGACACGTGTTCTTCATTCATAGTGCTTCTCAAAGACACAAGAACTCCAGCATCGGAGCGATTTTTAACTGATTGTCGAAAATGATGTAGGATTGCACCGGCTTTGTCATACCACACTCTGTGATTGGTCTAAAAATATCACGCCACCCTTCCGACCAATCAGATGCAAGACTTCATATTCCCGCGTCACCCGCGGTCACCCTCGTTTCCCGCGCTCTTGGAACTTTACCTTTTCACTCTGAGTTATCATTTGTTTCTTGTGGTTTTTTTTTCTTTGTTCTAAATGGGCGTGGTTATCAATTCGTTCTGGTTTTTTCACGCTCAATCGAAATACACCCACTACATCGTGTTTTTTTTGTTGTCTTTCTTGTGAGCAACCTTTAAACAAAACATAGTGAAAGGAAATTTGCTCTGAATGTAGAAAACAATCAATATGATTTCAAGTCACAAAAAATGTTATGACTTCAGTGTAAGGAAAGATGAATAAAAAAAGTATAAAACATATGTAATGAGGTACAGAAAGTTGGAGCACGAAGACCGAGTACGAGTAGACTAAGAAGCCATGCCTTATGTTGTTATATCCCAATAGTCATTGCAGCCCAAGAGGAATCAGGTATCACGTGATCTAAACTGGTCAACCCACTGTTTGTTTGGGACTGGGCACCAAGTTGGACTTGTTGCTCTTTGTTTTCCTGTAATGGAAAAAATTGAAAGATTTCTTTTTTTGTTACCTAAAGAGAAAATATTACCTAAACAAAGAAAGAAAGGGGTAAGGGAGGTGTGTCATATACAACCCAAGCCACCCATTACCAGCCACCTGTAGTTTGGCTATCCTTGAAGGGGCCTACTGAACGACCTTGTAATTAACCCACTGAACACCAGATTGAAGGACTTAGATTAAGCTTTGAGCTAACTACTGTTTTGTGTTCTTGGGTAAGATACCAAACGTTCACAGGGCCTCTCTTTAGTTTGATGTACAAATTAGTACCAAACATTACCAGGGAAACAAAGCAAAATGCTGAGAGGTAACTTTGAAATGGACTTGGATCCTATCTGCTTGCAGCACTCCTGGTCACCGAGCTGGCTTTACCTATTTATTCTCCTGAGATGAGTGGTAGTCCATGGGTGCCCCAAAGCATTCTGTAACATTGTTCATGTAGAATGCTATTACCCACTTTAAGTGTTAGAATGAAGGGAAGCAGTGTTATGAAAAAGTGTCTTGCCCATGAGAGTAACAAAATCTGAGGCTCAAAAAAGATTCCTATATTTAGAATCCAATACCTTGTTGTTCAAAACATTAAAATACCTTTTTTCAACAGCAACTGAGTCTAGTGGATCAGCAATGAAGCCTTTCCAACAACTAACCTCTGTGTGCTAATCACAAGGCTAAAATACCAATAAATCAATAATCTAATGCTAATCATAAGGCTAAAATACCAATAAATCAATGAAAAGGTGACACAAAAATAGATACAATTCATTTACCTGAAGCATCTGAAGCAGAAAGTCATCCTGTACTGAAGGAGCCTGCAGCCTTCCCTGTGCCATCCGGTTTGACCAGTTTTGTGATGCATCAAGCTGCTTAGTCAAAGTGTAAACAGAAAAAAAAAGGTAAAGGATAAAGTCTGCACTTGCACCAAGTCATCCATTTAGCCAGAGCTTTATATCCTGGTTTTCTTAGCATGAAACAACTATAAGTGTTACTACAGCCCTCTTGATGGAAATCCAGTTCATTAGAACATTACCCCCCAGAATTTCACTGAGATTCCCTGACAATTTACTGGTATCCAGTTACACTCCCAAGTGGAAAGAGACACTGTGAAAGTAAAGTGTTTTGCCCAAGAACACAACAAAATGACCCAGCCAGCTCTTGAACCCAGACCTCTTGATGTGGAGTCTGGAGCACTAGCCATTAGGTCACCTTGTTTCCCAAGTAAAACAAAGCAAAACAGACCTAACTTTTAATTGTTCTCTTGAGTAACATAAAAGCTGAGGTTATTACATTCTCACACCATCACTAGCTGTTTGTTTGCTTGTTTATTAACTTCAAGGCATACTATGACAAGTTCAAAATTCAGTTAGGTGTGTTAAATTACTAAAACAAATACATAACATGAAAAAACTATAACACGAATGATGTGATCAAATTGTTCACTGAATATCCAGAAAAAGAAACTGCAACCCTTGACAGTGGTAGGTAAATCTAAATTATCAACAGAACTTTCTGAAATTGTGTTCCATTCTTTCTTTTCTCTTTAAAAGGGGAATGAGCAACAATTCTGTAATGTTCAAGGTCAGCAGTCGAGTTATCATAAGGCATGTGCATTAGGAGTAAAAAAAAAGAACATGGCAAATGTTAGTTGTTATGCTAGTGATCGACCATTAAACAGTTCCAGTTTCTACCCATTTAGTCTCTCGTGTGGACATTATAAATTCTAAACTCTCAGAGTTGATTTGGATTGTTTTCAGCAATCAATTCCATCTTGTCATTCATCCCTAAGAGACTATTCCTGAATAAGTTTTTTTCAGTTCGGTAAACATCATCCACTCCTTTGATATTAACCTTTTAACTGCCAAGATCTGATTGCTAACTTCTCTTTGTGCGTTTGCTGGATAAGGTATGGATATTGTAAGGAGAAGTTACATGTTAACCACTTCCAGGAGTTAAAGTGTTGATAAAACACCTATCACCCCAAAACAGTTAAAAAAAAAATGAGGCTGTCCGTTGAACCTTACCTGGCTTGATAGGTGAGTTTGTGTACATGTTCCTGTAGTTACAATCTGACTGTTATTTGGCAGTGACATTGTCTGGCTAAAGTTTGTGATTGGAAAACTCATTTGACGTTGGTGCGGCATCCCTGCACCGATAGAGGAGCTTCCTCCAGTTGATACAGATGTTGATGAGCATGGCGTCATCATATTTTGATAAGACGGCCTTGTTTGCCCTGCTTGGGAGGTGATATTTGTGCTACTGAGAATGGTACTGTGGACTGTTGGGTAAGGCAGTAAATTCTGCAGTAGTCTGGTTTGAGTACTCTGCGCAGCTTTGGAGCTAAGTAACATTAAATTGTTCATATCTGTGGCTGAGTGTTGGGAAATCCCACCAGGAGCTGGCCTAGGTTGATTGCTGGAAACTGCAACACCTTTTCCATGATTTCCAGGAGAAAGGTCTTTAACAGCTGCATCCACGCAAACTTTGGAGGAATTACTAACAGCGCTCAATGCTGGTTGGTAACTAAATACTTTTTCAATCTTAGGAATCTGCTGAGGTGACATGATGGTTGGTTGGATTGGAGTCAGCTGTGGTGAGCCTGTGGCACCATATGGGTTTTGTCCTGAGTAATTTCCATTCCTGTTTCCTAGGTAAGGTGGAACACTAATTCCTGCTGGCACTAAATCTGGCAAAGGGGGTGTTGAGACATTTTCCATGTTTCTGGGGAATGAAAGGTTATTTCCTAGACGTGCATCTTTAGAGGGTGATCCCTTATTAGAGTTCTTCTTGCTCTGGTTAGTTTTACCAGAGCTCTTAGTACTTTTTGATGCTTTGGAAGGACTTTTCTCTGGGACCAAGCCATCTTTCACCACACCACTTAATGACAAACCTAAGTATTAAAAAAATTAAGGTTCCTATTTATTAAAGGCAAAAAAATTGTGTTTTGTGTCTGGATCTTTCTTTACGCTGTGCTCAAAACTGCCACCGTTATGGTTGCCATGGAAACTAAAAAAAAGATTTTGGTGACCAAACTTGCAGCGTAAGAGGTCAGTTTGGTATGCTGTAACATTTGTATAATAGAGTATTATTGTCTGAAGTTAAAGAGAGTTATAATTTTTCAGAAAATATGTTTTATACTCTGCTACTTTCTTTAACCCTCTACACTGTAACATCAGTATGCATATTCTCCATACTGTTCACTTTACATTTCCTCGGGTGCTGACAGGAGTATTTGTTTAACAATCAAAAGCTCCTATAGTTGGTGATCAGTTTGCCTATTCATGGAACCTTCAGTTTTGATTCAGGGGTGATAAAGAAAAATTACTGGTAGATGTTAGACACTCTTAGGCATCACAGAATCAATAGGAAATTGCCTCTTTTTCTTTTGCTGTCCTAGTAGTAAGCCTTGAAAAGTTGCATGAACGTCCCAAAAGCCATAACAATAACCAAGCAATGGGACCCTATCAAAATATGTTGTATAAAAAATGAATGCTTTACAGATTTTTACACTGTTGTAACACAGCCTTTTGAGCACATGAACACAGCTACACCTGGATTCTTTCTCATATAACAACCACAGGTTTTGATTCTCCAGATTTAGACCTCTAAATTCTAACCATTCGAAGTAGGTCTCATGTGATTGACTGTTTTATGTGGTCTAGTCACCCTTTGCGACAAGTTTCTACAAAATATTTTGGCACAGGCTGTAAGAGCACTTTGAGGGATGCCCTGAGAATTTCTCTGCAAATATTTAAACTTGCAGCAAAAAATTTCCCAAGTATCGGTAGTTTGAATTTGTATATATGATTTAAGTAAGAAAATAAATTGCAGTAACTTATTTGGAAACAAGACAATAGATTGGAAAAACCTCTCTCTGTTTCACCTTGAAATTTTGGGTAGCATTTCTTTGTTTCCTTCAAAAAAAAAAAAATGTTACACTAACTTAGATCTAAAGTTTCTTTAGGTAGCTCATGTTCCTTCTTCTCTTTCCTCTCTTGAATTTCCTTGATTTTTTCTTCTTTGACTCTCCTTTGGTGAGCTCTTAAAACCTGGATCACTTTTTCGGATTGTAACAATTCCTTGGAAAGTTGAATCAATTTCATAGTTAATACCACTGAATAATGATGAGATTAATGGCTCCCTAGGCAAAGATTATTGGGGTTTTGGATTTAAGCTTTGATTAATTAAGAAAATTTAATGCTTATACTCTTAGAAGTGATTAGAATACAACTTCTCTCTAAAATATCCATACATTATCCAACAAACAGGTAATGAGAATACTCAAACTTATCAAGTGAAAGTTATTATTTTGATCTAACTCCAAATTCTTGTAACTCACTTACAAGTAAAGAGATTTAACAATCAGAACTTGGGAGTTTAAGAGTTAAAGACAGCTCTCCAAATATAGAATAAGCTCATGATGGTTTGGTTTTCAGAAAAGAGGGGGGGATTTATTCGATTATGACTTACCAACTGCTTCTGCGCCAACACTTGTTGCAGCATACTGGCATATTTCTGTTCCATCAAACATTTTTCTTCTGCAAGTTGGTTTTCAAGAGACTCACTCTGTATTTCCTGAAAAAAAAGTTTACTTATCTTCACCTTTGGAAATGACGAGAAAAGTATGGAGAATATGCATACTTTGCCTTTCTCTAAAATTCATGCTTCATGAATCAATTGTAGGCTTAATAGTCGTAACATATAAATATCCTATATCACTGTGAAGAACACTGTACTTGTAAAGGGCAGGTCCCATACTAAGTCATCACCAATATTAGAATGCAGTTTTTTTTTCCTCTCTTTCTGTAAAATTCATCTAGGTCAACCTTCTCATGCCCATGGGTAACCAAAAACTAATTCGTCCTTACAATATCAACTCTTCTTTGGCCTAAAAGGTAGCAAGACGAAAGAAGAACAAAAAAAAAGGGATAATGTTGGACTTAACATCAATTTTCAAAGCCAACATTGTACCACAGAGTATGATATACAATGTGGAGAATTTATATTTAGATCTGTGCACTGAAAGCGTCATAAGAACACCTCTCTTGAGCAAGCACTAACACAGGTCTAACAAGTCTCTGCTTGTGAAGGTTTTGCTTTGGTTAAAAAATTCATAAAAAAAACTGGTTGAATTGCTGAAGAAAGACAACTTGTTTAGAAGTCGATCAAGTGGGTGTGCATTTTCTCGTGGGTGAGAAGGGTAAAAACTACTTTTCTTCAAATATTCAGATGCACAAAACAACCCTTGGTCAACAAAAATATTTTAAATATCAACTCAACACAAAAATAAATTTATATTTCAACTCTCTGATACAAAGATACAGGGATTTGGAAACTCAGAAGTACAGAGAGCAAATCAGATTTGATACATTTGAAAGTTGTGTTTCACTTTGAAGCATATGAAGCTAAAACTGACTTCTACTAAACTTTCTTTGACAACGGAGCAATCTTAGATATGATAATAAGTCGTTGCAATTTGATTCAATTAAAGGTATTATCTGTGTCAAAGAGAACATATGCCTCAACTGGCGACTATCTATGAAATGATCAATCGCTGTTGTATACTCAAAGTAACTCCACGGTATTCGAAATCTAAACGCGAAGAATATGTGAAGAGAATAACAGAAGTGCGATTTAAGCTAGAAGTTTGTAATTCCTATTCCAGATTAATTGCAAGGATATTTAATATTCCCTTTACATTCCTCAATATATGAACAGTTAGGTAATACCGTTTAGATTTATCAATGTTTAATGAACTCAGGCAAAGAAACCTGTAAAATACCACCTTTGAATGAAAAGGATAAGATGTCTATTTGTGTTTAAACAATACAGAATGAAAAATGGAAACGTGCTTTACAAAAACATGTGACTTGTGACCAGAAGTTATTTGCCAAAAATGCTATTTTATCTAAATCGAAATTCCCACATGTGAAGAAGAGTTCTCAGAGATAATGTTAACATCAGCAAAAGGGATTTAAAACTTACTTCAGATCCTTGGGTCTTGCGTTTTTTCTTCTTGTAATTTTGTTTGTACCTATTGTTGCGATGCTTTCGGCATAAGGTCGTTCGAGAACCAACTGTAAGTTCATGACATCCCTCGATTTGGCACGTTTTGGAGTTTTTCCGTGCTACCTCGAATGCTAAACTGTCCATCTTTCGAAGTGGTTCTAAAAATTTCGCGCTCTTGGTTGATTTTTTAACCTTTTCCGCGTACAAATTTTAACACGTGGTGTAAATGAATGAAAAAATCTCGTCCATGTTTGAGCACTGCAAAAATTGCAGAACTCACGAGCAACGGCGATCGGAAATGCGTTCAAGCTTCAGCAAGTCGGAGAAAAACGTTTCGGAACTGTGCATTTAAGTCTCTAATAAAAAAGAACGAGCGAACCCTAAAATCAAAGAGAAAAGACGGAAAATTTTGGAACTTCTAGCCAACAAAGGAACTGAAGTCGCATGCAAATGAATGAATGAAATTGCCTCGTTTCAAACAAAACACATTGATTAGTTGGAGCACTTTTTGTTGATTTTTCCAATGGAATTCCGCATCAAGGCGTTGTTTCCTCGATTCACGTCCAGATTACAGTAGACAACCAAAATAAAGAATCACGATGGCAGAAAACGGAAAAGTTCCCATTTTCTCCAAAACTGCGCGCGATCAACGATTCGATCGACCTTCGTTTCCCGCTAAAATGACAACAAAGATGGTCGGAAGTAAATTTACCTTACAAACGAGGCTAAGAGAAATCACTTCCGTTTTGAGAAGTTAAAGGAATCCCCCGTTTGATTATGAACGAAACTGAAATTTCCCAGAATAGTTTTTCATGCTTTTTCGTTTCATGCGCTTTTCCCCGTAAAAATAGCGACTTCCTGTACCAGAAATGTCAATTCTTGCAGTCATGTTTTACTTTCGAGCCGCGAGAATGATTCGAGAACAAGTAATCGACGACATGAACAGTTTCGGGTCGAACCGTTTCATAAACGTTCCAGATAAGCTCGATCACCCCCATCTACGCTCTACGAGCCGATTGATAAAATTTATAGAGCATTACTTTGAAAAACAGTGTTTCAATTCTCTTCTGGAAATTTTCAATTGTTATGCCGCCTTCGCAAACTAACATTTTGCTTTGATCTCTCAAAAGCGGAACTAATTGGCAAGCATTCCTGCTCTGTTGAACTTTCTTACGCCCTTTTATGCTCAGAAGAATTATGCTCCCAACTAGATACAGAGTGCTTTCGTGTTCAGTCGTAAGCTCTGTAAACCATGTCTCATAGAACTCTTTTTTTCTTTTAAAGTTAAGAAAAATGCTCTCTTTCCGGTCGCACACAACTTTATGCCCTATTATGGAGCAGCTCTTAGTTACACCTTGTTGATGCTAAGGCGGAACATTCTTAGAAATCACATGACGACAAATACCCGGAGAGTAGGCTCCGTTTTGTTATGGTTGACCGAAACGAAACCACGACGCACCCTTAATTACATCATCCACATTCTTTATCGCACATGTAAGGTACTCATGTGGTTTTCCGTTTTCACTTGCCCTATTTATCAGGTCGCAATCCAGTACTTTTGCTAAGGAGTTGAAGACCTTCTTAAATCCACCCTTCCCCCCTCAAGGAGTTAAAGACCTTCTTATGTCCACCCCACCCCACCCCCCTGACACTCCGCTTTAATACCAAGAAGAGTGAACAAACAAACTGCTGCCTGATGTAAAGGACAAGACGTTGACAAAAGAACTTAAAATTGACAAAAATAACACAGGTAACCAATCAAGCAAAGCGACCAATAAACAAACCTACAAGCAAACGAATTACTTCGATGTACTGACTAACCTACAAAGATAATCAACGGCAGAAATCCACATGTCTATGAGCATCTCATCCTAACGTTTGTGAAGTGTTGAAATCGATTTTAACCGTTTAAGGAAAACGATATAGTGACCGCAGGTAATACTCGTCCCAGGTGCACGAGAGCAATCGCGCTCGAACGCTTCTAAGGGCCTCGCGCGTGAGCTCCACGTTCTTCCCAGTAGAAAAGGGGTTATTCAGATTAAGGTCTTCACAGAAAAGCGATCTACCGTTCTTACTAGGGAACCTTTTGCTTTAGGAATCAAAAGAATCAGATAAGCTGTAAACTGCTAAATACCAAAGTGAAAGGTCTAGTTACAAACTTAATAATGCGCTTTTATATCCTGGTTGGGAACTTTTTTTGTTAAAAGTAAAATATTTTTTGGCAGGTGAGAAATAATTAGACCTCCGCAATAAAAAAGAAAACAAAAAGCAAACAGGAACACTAAACTTTGCCCTTTCAAGATCTGTCTCATTATTATTGGTTGGAATAAAAGTAGCCTTGATGGATCAGAAAATATCAAAAAAATAATGATCTGGATCGGTGTGTCTTGTCAGCGGCGTCGCTCAGTTTAAGGTATTTTAGAATGAAAGGAGACTATGATCGTATCGTGTGTAAACAGATGGAAATTGTACATTTAAAATTCTCTCTCATTTTCTTAGAGATGAAAAAATTTTTCTGGCTGGTGAAAAGCAAGTTGTGTTAAGATCCACGAAAAAAGTGCTCGATTCGGCCGAAAGAATGTGATCGGCGGCCTGATCAAGTATCATCCATGATAACACATTGCTCGTCAATGAATGAACGTTTTAATTCGACAAACAGGAAGCCGAAGAGAAGTATTTGACAGGAGAAGTGAGGTGTGGGCACATAAAACAGGTCGCACAAATATTTCAGACGTTAGAATTGTTGTTCGAGAAGGATTTATCGATTAGTTTCCAACCAATTTACTGAAACGGCGCCTGGCGACATGTGGGAGTGGATTCTCTTGTTGAATTTGACGAAAGCGTGGTTTTATCGATAACAGGTGTAGACAAAGCGGTTCAATTGTTTTAATCAATGTGTAATGAATTTGTTTGAACGAAAAAAGTAAAAAAGGAAAAGAAGATCAAAGTATATTCTCATGAAATGACGAACCCTACTATGATCTGGCTGCCTCTCAAATCACCGGAAGTTTATTGTCATGCATAACAAGCAGTGCGTCAAATTGAACATCCGCTTCCGGTTGGCTTTTTATAGGTTTTACAAAGAATCAATTTATAGTGGGCTCGTGCGTCACCTGACAGGACTTCCCCTAAGTTAAGAATAAAGTTAAGCGAACTTTAAAGTGTCTCATTGCAGTTGATCGAAGAGTACTAGACAGCTGGTCGAAGGCGGAAAAATTCAAATCGCATTTTTTTAAAGGGTGCGCGGCAAAATTGTGTGTTTACAAAAATTACGAACCTGAAAGCAGTCGAAATGGAAATGGACGGTTCTGCTACGGGTCTATTTCTGAGTTACAAAGATTTAGAAATTCTTCTAATTGTATCACTGACTATTAACTTCTGTGTTTTGTGGAGTGTAATTTTACCAAAGCTGTGCCATGCCGTGTTACGAGTTTCAAGCCGTTCGCTGAGAGGACAAGAAATGGAGGAAAATGCCAGCGAGATTCCAGTTTGCTGCAGGAGATTGTAAGTATTTCCTCGTTACAGTCATACATCATGTTTCATAGAAAACTCTTTCCGATGCTTTCTTATGGCCTACCAGTTTACTAACGTAGGTTGAACACACGTTGATCATTCTGACTTCCGGTGATCAAACATTTTGACTTAGATCAAGATGCCTTACAATCGAATATTTTATTCGGTGGTGAGAATCATCGAAAATTGTATTCTTCATTGTTAAGTATTCCATTCAGTAGATAGACACTGAGGTTCGAAGACAAACGCTGAGGTACAGACAATGATGAAAGTTAGTTTAAACGATCTAAATTTTTGCTTCAGAAGTTGGTAAACAGGTTTAAAGAACTGTTCTTTCATAGCTTTCCCTAATTCTCTGCATTCATTGAACAGTGATATCTGTTTAAAAGAAATTTTAACCTAAGCTTTAGGTTCAATTGTATCGATACCTTGTAAGATAAACTTTGAGAATTTCTCTGCGAACGTCTCAGTTGATCATAATAATGATTTACTTAACAGAAACCAGAAGTTAGTTTGCAGAGTATATTTATTATCTCTTTGCATTTTTAAGGATCCATCCAACAAATTTAAAGCTTCCACTAAAATTAAGCCTTACCGAAAAATAATCGAGAAAGGTCTTTGCAGCACAGAAATTTTACGCATTAAGCTGATTGTGATCGACTTCCGCTGGTTAAAAAGAAAATACTTTCAGGGAAAACACCATCAGATACGAAAATACTTATCAAAAAAAGGGCAATATTTTTATTTTGTTTTCGTCATGATGCATGTTTCGAAAGGTTGAAACGATCACCCTTAGCTGATATATGCTCCCCCTGAAAGCCCTGTTTCAGTTTCAGAAACGACTAAGGGCCAGATTTATTTCTAAGGAAAATTCCCTTATTTGGTTCAGCAATTCCGCAACAGAGGCGTCACGGTTCGCTTGACTGTGTCATTTAAAGGATTTGCGTCTTTCAAAAGTTGCCGGTAATATGCTCGATTAAAAGCTGGAAACACGAAAAATTTCGCATTGTCCACAACTATGTATGATGTTAGCACCGCGAGTGGTAAAAACGTTCCTGTTTTCTGTTCAGGCGGCAGCTGGTTCAATATCAAATTTTAAAATAACTTTGCTGCGTTCATCAAGGAAGGGATAACGAGTCGGATATAAAAACGGGAACAGGAACATTTTATAGACGTTCAGTAAGTTTCCTTTTTGTCTGAGAGTTCCTTGCATCAGCATTTATTTTTCATCATTACTCAGTTGACGATTTAATCTTAATGTCGTTTAGGAGAAATTTGTGTTCCGGTTAGCTAAGCCGTCTTCCGTCGCTGAAACATTCTGTTTCCTCTTACACGACGTAAACGTTGTAACACCACCTAATTTTTCTTCGATTGGCGACCTCAAAAGACCAAACTTCGTTTAAAAAAAATTCTTTTCCTTTTTTAAAAAAATTAAATAACTCTGCCTGATATCAGTGTCGGAAGATTATAATAGACCGGGAGCTAAAAATTAACAGAAACGCTCTCAATGGAGTGTTGTTCAAGAAAGATATTTGCATTGTTGGTGCACCGGTTAATTTTAGCACCAGGAGAACCAATTTTCCATATTGATTAAGAAATACCTCATATATGATTAACGAACGCATCAGTATTATTCAAGGAGCGCCGCGAAGAAAAATTAAAATCGTCGTTTCTTTATTAAGTTTACTTGACAAGGTTGATGAATACATTCAAAACTTCAGCTGAAACTTCCTAACTCTCTCTCTCGTCTTCTTCCTCGATTGTATATTCTGATGGCCCCGTCTAGTTTCTTAACTCGGTTTCCCAGGAGATGCAATATCCTTCATCAGGATGAAATCGGTCGGGCCCACGCTGAAGACGTAAATGTTCCATTAGAAATGTTATTTTTGAATTTCAATTCGAATTCCTGATGCTCACCATCTTGTGACTCCCACTCTTAATTCAAACTTTCGTCAAACGATATGAACGTCTCTCAAACAGTTTAGATCGTAACAACGAAAACGACTTTCTTGCTATTAATACTGAATCTTAGGGCATGTTTTGTCGAATTTTTTCCAATGAAAGTATACAAAAGTTTAGAAAATTTGACTTTTTAGCACTCACAAGCGTTATCCCGGCTTGTAGTTATCAACAGTCCAATTAACGAGGCCTGCCTTCTTTTGCCAGTTACGATTTAAAACCGATGAATTTTAATTGTCTCTTGTGACCAGACAAAAGGGAAAATTTGCTTCAGAGAAACATATTTCAGCCAATATAAAAAAATTTCTCTCGATAACGCTTCTTTTATTTGATGGACTCGGGATTTTTTTTCCAAATGTTGTCTTGGGTTAATTTCAGAAGTTATTTCTATCTACGCTGAGAAAATACTTATATTTTTCGCGTAGACTTCCTGTCGAGTAGCAATGCGTTTTTTTAGACTTTCATCGAACACAGGAAAAAAAATGTGATTTTCATGTTAAGAAACACAAGTTCTAGAGAAAACTTTAATAGGTTTCTCAGTAAAACAGATAGATTGATGAAAAACTGAAGTTATTTCAATATACACCTCTGCATCTTGTCAGTATTTTAGATATCAAACCTTTATTTTGGAAAAAAAAGAAGCTTCTAATTAATGAAAAGTCTTCCTAAGCGACAATGATAAATAACATTTTGCCTTCTTGCGAGTCAGCTGTTTTTGATCAATGGCAAAAACGACCACTAGGCGTAAGCTATTTTTGTATCAAGCTTTTGTTTTTTTATTAAGACTTCCTTAGTAAACTTGTGGTGCTTGTTTTTTAAAGGCTTTATCTCACTGTTCCTGTTTTAAAATGAGCCAAACTGTGTACAGAAATAAGTTGTTTTGGATCTTGAAAATTAGATAGATAAATTTCGGTTGCAAACAGAGTTAGGGAACCATGTTTTTTGTGCCCATCTGAATAAGCCAAAAAATGGATTGCGCCTCTTTTACTTTCAAAGAAAAATAAAAACAAATTTTCCCCGTAAAATAACGGACACACATCATGACCATAATATAAATATACTTTCCTAGTTCCTTTCAGTTCAAGGATTTCCGAAAATTATGCATCATGCTACAGAATGGTCAAATGTGAAAATGAATATTTTGGAAATACTCGAATATGAAAAGTACCAATTTGTACAAAAATATCTTGGCGAATTGTGTTATTTTGTTAGTCATAAATAAACTTCATAAGAGCAAAGACACAGTCTTGTTCATCATAGAAAATTTAGCCTGATTTTTTTAAAGATCTTAATTTACGGTTGGGGTAAATCTCCTTCATATTTTCTTTTGTAGGAATTCTAGACTTTTTTTTTGACTCCAAAACAAATGACCCAAAGCATGTTGAAGACTCCATTTGGGGGTTGTCTTATGAGTTAAGTAACAGTCACGCGAGTGACACGCGAGTGGTCTCTGGCTCACGTGCACCGTATGAATCACCCGCCCACTAGTCTAGCATTTTTCTTTTAATTGTGACAGGTTTCTCAGCTCGGCACAACTAACACTTATGTTCCTGTTCTTCTTTTGTTTTAGCTCTACCAATCTTGTATTTTGTGTGGCTCTTCCAGCATGTGGAATCGTTCTACTGACAAGTACAGACATCCTTCAAAACCC